>NW_015151568.1:115732-117785 GCF_000732505.1 Cyprinodon variegatus | reverse complement strand
TTATTTTATTTTAAATAAAAAAAGAATTGTAAATTTTAACGTTTTATTTAGATTACAAAAATAAATCGTAATAAAAATAATCCTATTTATGATGTTTTAAAAATTAAGACCTACGAAAGACTGATTTAAGACATTTTAATACCATTTAAGGCCTTAGTTTTATTTTGAAGAATTCAATGCCTTTTAAGACTTTTTATGGACCCGTGGGAACCCTGAAAACCTAAACCGCACGGTGAAGCGGCATGCAACGTGCAGCTATGTGACATTTGCTCCAGGAGAAACATTTAATCATTAATGCTTATTATATATTTAAGCTCTTTGAGCAGTTTGGATTGTCGACCCCTGAGTTCGGCTGTCGTTGGACATAAGTTCTGGACTCGTTATAAATAGTCTGAATACGCAACAGTAAATGTCACACTGCTGAATCAGCAGTGTGACATCGGCCCGACACTTTGAAAGATGTAGATTTAGTGTTTATTTTTATAGCAGGATAATAATGATCTGATGTTTTGCTACTTTTTTCAGTGGAGGCAATGAAAAAGGTTGAGGAAATAAAAGTGAAACGACAGGCAAGATTCATCATGAACAGGTAAGAGGTTGATTTTCATTTAGTTTCCTTATTGTAGCTGTTATTTAAAAATATTTGCTTTAACATAGATTATTGTTGTTTCCTTCCTGCAGATTAAAGAAAGCCAAACAGCTGGAGAAGGAAGAAGCCATCAACGAAGTGAAGAAGAACATTTGCCTCATCAAAGCTCCACATGCAGGTAAAGCTGCAGCTTCTGTGGATTTAACTGGAAGACACGATGCTGCATATTTAGAAACTAAACTGAATCTGTTTCATTTTTATTTTTTATTTGCAGGCAAAGCAAAACAGTTGGAAGACAAAATGGTGCAGAGGTTACAAGAAGATGTGGAAATGGGGGATGAAGATAATTAACTTAAATCTCTGCTGTTGTTTTGTTTCCTGTGCCTGATCCTGGCTTCTGATTGGGTGTTTTTTAGGGCACCATCATCACCAATAAAGCTTCTAGTTCCTTCTTTTTTAACAAAATGGTCATTTGACTTTGTAGAATTGTTTCGGTTGTAAACATGTCTCACGTCGGTGGTAAAATCTACCAACAATAAATCCAAATATCCGGTTCTCTTGATTGTGTTAATTTTCTAAGAGTTAGTAAAGTAGATTAGTGTAAGTTTAAGGAATTTGATGAGAAATCTAAACCTTTGTGTTGACATCAAGGACAAAATGTTCTTCATATCGTTTCTTCACTCCGAAAGGACGGAGGAACGTTCGCTGGAAGCAGGTCACTGCAGGAAACCCTGAATAAAAAAAATAAAAGTTGTCTGGGCTGCAAGTCCTAGATTAAATGTAAATAAAAATAGACATTTAGCTGAAGATGCCTTTTTTAAAACATCCTTACTATTTCAGTTAATCTGTAAAGTCAGATTGATGTTGATCACTACATAAAGGCTGCATTGAGCTCTGCTGTAAATGTTAGTTTTTTTTTTCTCCAAAGTTGCAGTTAAATACAGAAAAGTCAGACAATTAGCAATTTTCCACAAAAAAAAAAAAATTAAAACGAATCCACTGGACTTTGTTTCCAAGTTTGAAGAAGCTTTTTCAATTCAAAATGTCAGATATAGCGTTGAGTTCCAGGTTTCCTTCACGCTCCTCTCAAACCACCTTTTTCATCTTTGGTCTGAGTGGAGTGGTGTCTGCAGCTCAATATAGTGAGGAATGCTCTGATCTTTACTTTGGAGAAACCAAACAACCTCTCCACAGATGCATGGCCCAACAAAGAAGAGCGCCCTCCTCTGGACAAGACTGCATCATCTACACCTGATGGACAAAGGACATTCTTTGGAGGACCAGAATGTTCACATTTTGGACAAAGAAGACAGGTGGTTTGAGAGGAAGGAAGCCATCTATGTTAAAGAAAGATTCAGCTTTCAAAAACCTTCAATGCATTAATAGAGTTGATTCCTTCCCGCTATCATTGCAGCCCCAACCCCTTTATAAGGGAACAGAAGACCTCACCTATTCATCCAGGCC
>NW_015151568.1:110097-113867 GCF_000732505.1 Cyprinodon variegatus | reverse complement strand
TATAGCAGCAGAACTATAGAGATAGCTCAGGATAACCTGAGCCACTCTAACTAGAAGCTTTATCAAAAAGGAAAGTTTTAAGCCTAGCCTTAAAGTAGACAGGGTGTCTGCCTCACGGACTAAAACTGGTATTAAACTCTAGTTTGTGACTTTATGGCTTCTTGCAATTTATTAACATATTGTAGCTGGCGTTAAGAGTGTATATTGTTACTACTAGCAGTGTTTTTAGGTGGCGCCGGGGATAAAAAGGAGCTAATCCTGCATCTCTGGGATCGATTAATCGGCCTGTTGCTAACAGCACCGTCCTCCTGGCGCTGCTTCCTGTCATCTTCTAGAACATTAACTGCCCGGGCGGACAGACGCGGTTTGGAGCCCAGATCCTCGCCTTTACATCCAGGAAATGTCTGAGCAGGAGGAAGGAATGGCGACTGTGGAGGAGCAGCAGGTAAACGACACAATAAACCGCACTTTAAATGCGATAAGCGACGGTTAAAAGCAGACGGTGGCAAACAAACACCGAGCTAGTTAGCAACCAGTTAGCCTCTAGTTAGCAACTAGCTCATTTTCACTCATTTCTCCATCGTCATTTAGTTCTAATAACTATAAAATCTATATTTTTTCAGACAGTGTTTTGTTTTGCGAATTTTTAACAAACAAACCTTAAAAAAACAAACATTTCTTTAATCATTTTTTGCAAATGAAGCGTTTAGCTGTGGAAAAACAAGCTATTGTGGGAGTTTAGCTCGTGGGGCTGATCATTGTTGGCCATGTCGTTTAAAATGTGCTGCAGCTGCTGGATCTGTTATGAGTGATTTATTTATTGGTCAGTTTCTGTTCTGCTTCCAACAGGAAATGGAGGATAAAGTGATCAGCCCAGAAAAGGCAGAGGAGGTCAAGCTGAAGGCCAGGTACCCTAACCTGGGAGCCAAACCTGGTGGTTCAGACTTTCTGAGGAAAAGACTCCAGAAAGGGGTAAAGTTCACCCTGACCCCAACCTTTCAGGCCCTTTCAGGCCCTTAGCTCCACATTTCTAATCTGTAGGAGATCCTAATCGCTTCTCTCCAGTAGGGTGTTCGGGGAAAAAAATCCATTTTGCAATATATCGTGATTTTTATTTTTTAGCTGCCCGACATATCGATGTTTCAGTTCCTAGTATCGATTTAAAAAAAAAAAACAATAACAACAAAAAAACAAAACATTTTTATCCCAAAAAAAAAAAAAAAGAGTGAAAATGGCTGCCTCTGCACCGCCGCTCTGGCATATAGAGCTGTGGAGCCCTTCTCAAGGTTCCTGCGGATCTTTAAAGTCGTAGGGAAGCGGCCGTTCCAACCGTTGCATTTCCGAATTCTCCCGAGTGGTGCCCGACTTTCAGAGATGGCAAAAGTACTCACTTTCCGTACTTGAGTAAAAGTACAGATACTTGTGTTAAAAAATACTCTGGTAAAAGTGGAAGTACTGATTAAACTTCTTTACTCAAGTAAAAGTAACAAAGTACAGGCTTGTAAATTTACTTAAAGTATAAAAGTAAAAGTAGAAACCACTTTTTTCATGCCGTTGCCTACATTTTAAATGGATGTCTGCCAATAGGACTAGATCTCCGTTGTGTTCATTTTCAATCATCTCGTCGTCCATGCTACTATGCTAACGCCACCGCCACCAAGCTGCATTGATTTGCCGCCAATGAATACCGCCGAATCTGTCGATTCATCTTGTAGCGGTGCGTCAAATGCAACGTAGATTCCCATCCAATTAGATTGAATTTGGTATTGATGACGTGAAAAATAATAACGGTAACTCCATTGAAATGATTCAAAACTAAAGTAACGAGACAATTTTTAAAAATGTAAGGAGTAGAAAGTACAGATATTTGTGTAAAAATGTAAGGAGTAGAAGTAAAAAGTCTCCATAAAAATAAGTAGTAAAGTAAAGTAAAAATATCAGAAAAATCTACTTGAGTACAGTAACGAAGAATTTGTACTTCATTACTTCCCATCTCTGCCGACTTTACAGGAGTGAATAAAGTGAATGTGATTGGTCGATTATCAAGGGGGCGGGATTGTTGTGGCGGAAGGTTCGCAAGCAAGTTTGGTTGTGGCCGGTTTGTAGGAAGCATCTTGCTAACCAGTTAGCAACTTAGTGCTAGCAGGTTCCCAATGGGAAATTCCATTGGGACCAATTAGCACTAAATTGGTGACTTAGAAACTGCATAAAATAACAGAAAACCCCCCAAAGATTTTAAGACGGGGTTTTGTTTAAAAATAGAAATGTTCTAACTTTTGGGACAATATAGTCTGATAAAGAGTACATTTATAAACATGTTTCATATGCATGTTTAAGCCAGAATGATCTAACATTCACCCGTTCCAAAAAAAAAAAAAAAAAAAAGGTCTCTACATTTAAAAAAACCAAATTTTGTTACCCTAAACAACGTAAGCATTGCTATCAATAGGTTAGTTGTTATGCTGGTGAAGATTCTCAGTCATCCAGGTCATAGTCATTCCAAAAAACAAAAAAAAAAAAAAAAAAAAATCCATTGGATTTTGTGTCCAAGTTTGAAGACGCTTTGCTTCCCATCCAGGAAGCTTTTTTAATTCAAAATGTCAAAAAATAGCGTTACAAAGCCTGGAACTCAACGCTATTTCTGACATTTTGAATTAAAAAATCTTCCTGGATGGGAAGCAAAGCGTCTTCAAACTTGGAAACAAAATCTAATGGATTTTTTCTTTTTTACTTTTTTCGAAAAACGTTTGAATTATACCCTTTGTTACTGTGAGAGTTTAAAATCTTTTAAGTGCTTCCCTCTTTTTTACTGCCGATTAACAAAACATTTTATACTATTTAATGTAATGTAAAGATGCATGGCTCCTACCTGTTATGCTCTGCTCCTTGGAAACCGCTAGCATAGCTCCCCCTGAGACCTGAGAGGCAAGGAGTTAAAACTGGATTCAGTTTTGGAAATATTGCTCATCAAAGCGGATGCTATGTTTAAATTTTTCTAGCTTTAGCTGATAGGCAACCACTCTGCAGTTTCTGACTTTTCTACCATTTATAAGATACTTTATCATTAATACTTCCATAAAACTGAGAAATCTACATAAAGTCTAGATTTATTAAACTATTTATTAGCAACTAAATTGCATTTAGCCTTGCAGATTTCCCCCTTTAGATCTACAGTCTGTTATAAAGCTCATGTTTTAAAAGTATTTTTATAAAAACAAAATGGCTTCTTCTGAGTTAACTGTTTTATAAACAAGTTAATGTATAAAATGTACATTTGAAATGATCCATGTAGTGGGAAAAAAAAAGTATTCAACTATTCAGTCTTGTTAAATAAACGGAGATTGATTGATTTCACTCAGTCGGCATTTTATTTTCATATCTTAGCAAAGAGAACAGTTCATCATCCAGCCCTTACTGCTCTGTATTCAGGCCCGTTCTGCCTGAGCAGAGTCTTTTCCTCCTTACTTACAACAATGGAAAGTAGTCAGAGTAAAAACAAATTACAGACACATTGGTTAAACAGTAAAATGTTATGAATAAACCTGGAGAAATAATCTGGTTTGTTATGGGAGGAAGCTACAAACACCATCCTGCAGGGAATGGTGAGGCCTTCAAGGTGAAACAGACTGAGTGAAAACTTTGATAGTGAGTAAATAGGATAAATTAATCCAGGGTTCCCGCAGGTCCTTAAAAAGTCTTAAAAGGCATTGAATTCTTCAAAATAAAATTATGGCCTTAATTGGTATTAAAATGTCTTAAATCAGTCTTTC
>NW_015151568.1:103225-109172 GCF_000732505.1 Cyprinodon variegatus | reverse complement strand
GTCTTAAATTTTTATTTCAAGCGCATTAAAAAGTCTTGAATTTAACTCGCCTTATGCTATAGGAAACCTGTAATACCCTGTAGAATTAAGTTTACTTAAGTGTTGGCGATTCTTCATCCGTTTTGTCATAGATTAGTGGTTATCAAACCTGCTCCTCAAATTTCACTGCCCTCCATGTTTTAGACGTCTCCATTGCAGCAATGATTCAAACTGCATGAGCTCCTCAGCAGCCGTCAAAAGCTGCAGAAATCTGTTAATCATTCTTTGATTGAACTCAAAGGCAGCGAGGGTAAATCTATGCACACGTATCACTTCAGGATTTCTCCCTCGATGCTACAGGACCCGTCGGTGCGATGCCTCTTATTTTACAATGTATCGATCCGCCGCTTTATTCCTCGTCTGACTTCCTGTGTGGCTCATCTGGTTTTTACAGACTGGCGCACTTTGCTCAGTCATCCACCACAAATGGACTTGATGTGTATATCTGATGGACGGGGAGATGTGGGTCATGAGGACTGATGGATGAGAGTTTAAACGTTCAGAGAAGTGGCACTTAAAGACCAGGATTAACATCAACAATGTTTTACGTCCTGATCACCACACGCTTTTTAAATAAAGTCTCTGTTGGTATTTTAAATGTACTTGATGGAGCATGTTAAAGGAATATTAGGATAGGATTATTTATACCTAAAACTAATACGTTTGCGGTCATTAAAGGAATTTGGCGTTAATCAGTAGAAAAATAATAATTTTCGTCGCGATCACTGAGTCTGGGAGCGGCCATTTTTGCCCAAATATAGTAGCCCCTCCCTCCTGCCATCTTCCGGCAGTGACGTCACGGTGCGGTAAGCCTAGCGCCATTCATTTTTTATATATAAAGTACTTTCCGAAGTTTGAATTCTGAATATGAGCGGACTTCTCCTTTATTACTTTTTAAATTCGTGGAAATCTTTTCCACCGATATATTTGGGTGAAAAGGGGAACGTTTACTTGGTGAATAGTCTGTAAATATAAATGGGGAAATGAACTCTCTGCATTTAACCCCTCCCCTTGGGGAGCAGTGGGCAGCCATTGTGTGGCGCCCGGGGAGCAGGGTGGGGGTTAAGGGTCTCGCTCAGCCTGTGGGGATCAAACCGGCTACTTGGAACCTTCTCCACCGTCCATCGATGACCAGATTCGACGGAACCTGTGGTCTTAAATACACCAAATTAAGAAAACTTCTTTTTACTTCCAGGAAATTCTACAAATTTAAATTACCAGAATTTAAAACTTGCTTTTAAACAAACCACTTAATCTAGATTTTAAGAATTTAAATGAAGTCTCGTTGGTAGAGGAAACAAAGTCAAGACTGTGACGTGAAACCAGTTTTATTATTGTGGCATTAATTGCTTCTGGAATCCACAGACATTAAGTTAAAGGTTAATACCGTATTTTCACGACCATAAGGCGCACCGGACTAAAAGGCGCAGTCTCGGTTATGTGTGCCATTACTGTATTTAACACACACATAAGGCGCACCGGACTGTAGGGCGCGGGTTTTATATACCGGTACATATCCTCTACTGCGTATTTAAAAATAGAGCGGGAGCAAAACTGAGTATGATTGTGTTTTATTCATGTATTAATCAAACCTGGGAGCTGGCAGGGAGACAGACACATCGCTGATGGCACAGAGCGTTATGATCGCTCCTCTGAAACTGTTTATTGACGCGTAAATCAACTTAAAATGCAGAAATCTGCCGGCAGAATATGTTCGCTTTTATTATCCTGCTGCCTGCAGTTTGGATTGTACCAGTTACCGTATTTTCACGACTATAAGGCGCACTTAAACGTCTTTTTTTTCCCTCAAAATGTGCGGTGCGCCCTATGGTGCGGTGCGCCCTATGTGTGTTGTAACTGCGACTTTTGAGACCACCTCATTGAGGAGATGATGAAAGAGTGGCTGAATGTAAGGAGACCAGGTGTTTTTTTTCCACCCCTCACCATCGCTGTTAATATGTAACTCCATGCGTGCCCATCTCACAGCTGATGTGAAAAACATGGGGAAACAAATTAACCCTGTGCTCACTGTTCAACCGCTCGACATCGGTGTGAACCGGACCCAGCAGGTGCAGCAGAAGCAGCGAGTTTACATGCAAAGTCAATGGTTGACGCACGTATAAGGCTGGGTGGCTCCGTATGGATGCGTGGCTGAGGCAGGTGTATCTGAGAAGACTAGGTGTTTTTTTCCGCGCATCACCATCGCTGCGTGCCCATCTCACAGCCGATGTGAAAAAAAAGGTGAATCAAATGAACGCTGTGCTCGCCGTTATCCGGGGGGTCTGACAAAGGAGCTTCCACCGCTCGACATCGGTGTGACGCGGCCGTTCAAAGTAAGGCTGCGAGCGGCGTGGGAGCGATGGATGACAGACTGAGACCACAGTTTCAGGAAAAGTGGGAGGCAGCGCCGGGCAGATTACGCCACAGTTTGCGGATGGATTGTAGATGCTTGGACTAACGTATCTGCTGGCTCTGTTGTTCAAGCTTTTGCAAAAGCCGGCATTATTTCTGAGGAGCTGCGCTGCACGGAAAGTGACTGACAGCGCAGAAGGGGAAACTGGCATGTCTGATTTAGCGCAGCTGTTTAATTCAGAAACAGAGGATGAGGACTTTGATGGGTTTGATTAATACTCTGTAATAAATACTTGAATAAAGCACAGTCATACTCAGTTTTGCTCCAGCTCTATTTTTCTACCTAAAAAACTTAATTCAACAGCCGCCTCTGGGCCGCAGCGCATCCGGACTCACCTCAGCAGGTGTTTTTTCAACTAAATAATTTAAATCTTTTTAAGTGAGAAAGCCCACCTGAAAATTTAATCATTGCAGTCAGTTCATCCAGATTATTATCCTGCCTATGTTTTAAGTTAATTTATGCGTCAATAAACTGTTTCAGAGGAGCGATCACAGCGCTGTGTCATCAGCGATGTGTCTGTCTCGCTGCCAGCTCCCAGATCAGCTTCTCTGATTGGTTGACGCAGCGCGTCCAGCAGCAAATATTCAAGATGCTTAAACGCTCCCGACGCGCTGCGTCTGCTGCTCAAAACGCGCTGCGGGACCTTTTGCTGCTCCTTGACGTGCGTCAACCATTGACTGCATGTAAATTCGCTGCTTCTGCTGCGTCTCCTGCGCTCCGTGTGAACGCAGCCTTACTTTGAACGGCCGGTTCACACCGATGTCGAGCGGTTGAAGTTCCTTTGTCAGACCTCCCGGAATAACAGCGAGCACAGCGTTCATTTGTTTCACCATGTTTTTCTCATCAGCTGTGAGATGGGCACGCATCGAGTCACAGATTAACAGCGATGGTGATGCGTGGAAAAAACCACCTGGTCTCCTTCCATTCACCTCCCTCAGCCACTCTTTCATCACCTCCTCAATGAGGAGATGAGGAGTTCTGCATAAAGCACATACCTGTTCTTTTATACACAATCCACGCCCACACTTCCCCCTTTAACGTTCTCATGGTGGTCTCAACAACGTCCGCAGTAACACATAGGGCGCACCGCACATTTTGAGGGGAAAAAAGACGTTTATATGCGCCTTATAGTCGTGAAAATACGGTACTTTATATTAAATTATTTTTAAAGGAATGTCTTAGATCCTCGCGTTTTTATTTCATAGGAACAGCGAAAACTCTCCTTGAAGGAAGGTCTCTTTTTACTTAGTGAGTTAAATTAAAGGGAAAAAAAGATGAAAAACGGCAAACGAAAGGCAATAAATCCCACTTAACGGATAGAAATGGATGTGGGTGGGATTGACATCAGGGTCTCATTCTTCTGCCTTTGTCGTTCTCTGTCCAGCAAAAGTATTTCGACTCCGGGGACTACAACATGGCCAAGGCCAAAATGAAGAACAAACAGCTGCCGTCGGCTCCGACGGAGAAGACGGAGATCACAGGGGACCACATCCCCACCCCTCAGGACCTCCCCCAGAGGAAGACCTCCATCGTGGCCAGCAAGCTAGCCGTTTGACGCTTCTTCTGTTTACTCATTTGCTATCATTCCATCAACCATCTTATACCTACCTGCTGTTTTTAGTCATCTTTCCTTGCCTTTGTATGTATTGCCCTAAACTGCTTAAAGAAAAAGAGTTAGTCTAATAAACAGTTCACTAAAAATGTTAAAGATTTAAACCAAGTAATGGGGTCTGAACACACCCAACTAAAGGAATGTGGTCATGATTTAGCTTTCAATCTGCATTTAAAGGAGAGCCGGCTTCCTTGTAAAGTGATAACAGCGCATTTCTTCGGAGATGATGTTTACATGACGGCAGAGGAACCTGGTGATGGCCGTTCACTATGAAGGGGAACGGATGCGTAATTAAAAGGATTTCCTAATGTTAACCAGTTTTAGATAGTGAACTCATCAAAGCTTTATATTTTACCTTTCCGGCTCTGTTTAACGGTTCAGTTTTTAATGTGCAGCTGACCTGCTTGTGTCCATTTGCGTTAAATCCATGTTAATACGGTTAATTCACGACGACATGCTGCTGATCTCTTCATCCTGACCTCTGAAATATGGCCTTAAAGTAACGAACAGTCGTTTCCTCTTGAGCAATATTTGCTCCCTCAGTGAGAATCATCGTGGTGAATCTCGTCTTTTTCGCCGTTTGACTGGATTCCCTTTTTGGATCACATGGGAAAACATTCCCACGTCATGTCTGGAGTGTGCATGTGTGTTTACTGTGCTGATATGCTGTGCCATTTGTTTTGTAAATAAAATAGTTTTGCATAATATCTTAAACCTGAGTTCTGGACTTACTGTATCTGAATTTTGCATTTATTTATTGTTTTGTGCAACTTAAGAACATTTGCTGCACTGGGCAGTTATTTTCTACACAATTCTCTCACGTTATTGTATTCTGTAACAGATGCGCTAAAGCGGAGGTCTTCAAAGTCTTGAATTTAACTCGCCTTATGCTGTAGGAAGCCTGTATTCCCCCTGGCAATTCTTTCCACTAATTGAAATGTCTTTAAATCCACATTAATATTAATTCAACACACTATAGTAAACCGATAAATGGAGGCAGAAGATGTCTTTCCGTCATCAAAGAACACATTGGTGTGCATTCAAGAACCTGTAGACTGGTTCTTGGTGCTTTGCTCGTGGCAAAGACCTACAGAACAAGACTGAAAAAACACAAACTACCTGGACAGGTGGAAATGGGGCTGGAAGAAGATGCCATAACTTTTACCAGCTTAACTTCCTTGATTTCGGTTGATCTAATCTAAATGAAAGCTTCAAAAAGACTTCCATGAATGCCCAAAGAGAATCCCTTTATTATGACATTTCTGGAATGTTGACTTTATTAAAACATTAGACTTGATAAAAGGGATTATTGATACTGAAACTATGTCCAGCTCCAGCTTTGTGAAAACCCAAAACAGACCTCCAGCAAAGAGCCCCTCATTAGGATCCATGTGGTACCGCTAGCACCAACAGCATTCAGGGTGTGTTCGATTTTAAAGGCTGCATCCTCCAAGGACCTGGTCTATGTGGACTGGATCCTTCAAAGTTCATGAAAATAAGGAGACCGGAAGAGTTTTGTACGGTGGCCCTGAAGTGCAAACTGCAACTACAAATCTAAAAGTGCAACTACATTAAGGAAAACACAACTACATTAAAGCGCGTTCACGACTCTACGGAAACCGCGGCAGACCAAACCAGATGAAAGTGCGCATTCAATTCAATTCAATTCAATTTCAATTCAGTTTATTTATATAGCGCCAAATTCACAACACATGTCATCTCAAGGCACTTCACAGTTCAACCAGATCATACAGTCAAATTGATACAAAGTTTTCTATCTAAGGAATTCAGCGTCTGCTCTGCCGATAATGCAAGCGTAGAAGAAGAAATGTGCTGTTTACCTGTGCAAAGAAAGAAACAACGAAAGAAAAATGTCTGAGGAC
>NW_015151568.1:98526-102389 GCF_000732505.1 Cyprinodon variegatus | reverse complement strand
ATTTCCTTAATGTAGTAGCGATTTCCTTAATGTAGTTGCGCTTTTAGATTTGTAGTTGCAGTTTGCACTTCAGGGCCACCGTAGTTTTGGCTGTGCATCCACACAGGTCCACCATTCTGCGGCTTTTACCACTGTAAGCTCTGTCGCCTAGCGACTGTGAGAGTTCACACACAAAGCAGGAAAAGAATTAATACAGAACTTCTCACTGCTGTTCTGGGTGTTTAACATTTTTGAGGGGCTTCAACAGCTGCATCGTACCAAATTTATAGTCCCCACAACACAGATATATTAGAATCTGTCCTTAAATATTAGCCAAAACCAAACATCCACAACATATCTTAATTAATACCCATTTAAAACAACTATTTTAATTAATTTCAGATGGAACTACTCAAATAATGCACTTCTATTATTCACCATTGTTCGGCACCAAGTACCTTTATCCTCTGAGCACGGAGCAGCCGGCTTGCTTGGACTGGCAATGAATCACGGGAGATCCAATGCTACGTTGGATACGCCGAACCCGCCCTTCAAAACGGGCAAAAAGAAGGACACTTTTGTCAGCTGCGTAAGGAGGAGTCTTTCAATCCCAACAGACCTCAGCGCTGCGCTATGACATTGCGCTATGACGCCCTGCTATGGTGCCGCGCCAATATGCTGCACTAATTGGCATAGCAATCTGGCCTTCGGGAGGATGTAGCCTCTGAATTCGAACTCGGCATCAGACATCATTACATCACCAACCAGAAGGATTTCAGGGGGAAAAAACATAAAGTATTAATGCTAGAAAATTTTAATTAGAGATCTAGATGAATAAAGAAACCCATAGGAACACCAATCATCCAGGCTGACAAAGAGAAGGAAGTTGCGAACAAATATATGCCTGTCCCTCTAGTATTCATTTTCTTCCTCTTCTTCTTTGTTGGTGCCCAGCAGTTCGTTTATACGACCCACCTCCTTGTAATGCTTCTCCAAAGTAGCCAGGACCTCTCTGGCCTCGTGGAACTCTCCCTCTTCCATGCCTTCTGCCACATACCAGTGGACGAAGGCCCTCTTGGCGAACATGAGGTCAAACTTGTAAGCGAGCCGTGCCCAGGTCTCACGAATGGCCGTGGTGTTGCTCAGCAAGCAGGCAGCCCTCTGCACCTTGGCCAGGTCTCCTGCAGGGAACATGCTGGGGGGCTGGCAGTTGATGCCCACCTTAAATTCGTTGGGAGTCCAGTCCACAAACTGGATGCTGCGGTTGGTCTTGATGTTGGAGATGGCGGCATTGACATCTCCGGACACCACGTCACCTCTGTACAGCAGGCAGCCGGCCATGTACATCCCTTTGGAGAGGTCGCACTTCACCATGTGATTGGCTGGCTCAAAGCAGGCATTGGTGAGCTCAGTCACAGTGAGCTGCTCAAAGCACGCCTTCTCCGTGGAGATGATTGGAGCATAGCTGGAAAGCAGAAAGTGGAGCCAAGGGTATGGCACCAGGTTGGTCTGAAAATCCACCGGGCTTACGTTCAAAATGCCCCTGAAGCGGAGCGACGCATTGATGGAGGACACAACCTGGCTGATCAGACGGTTCAGGTTGGTATAGGTGGGACGCTCAATATCCAACTTGCTGCGGCAGATTTCGTAGATAGCCTCATTGTCCATCATGAAGGTGCAGTCTGAGTAGTCTCTCATGGTGTGGGTGGCCAGAACGGTATTGTAGGGTTCCACCACAGCCGTAGATAAATTGGGGGCCGGGTAGATGGAGAACTCCAGCCTGGCCTTCTTACCATAATTTACAGCCAGGCGTTCCATCACCAGTGAGCCAAACCCAGAGCCGGTCCCCCCCCCGAAGCTGTGGAACAGCAGGAAGCCAGAGAGTCCGCAGCACTGGTCCGTCTGTGGACGTAAGGGGAGAGACAAAGATGGACACCTTTAAACACATCACTGCACTGCTCCTGTTCAGCATTTACCAGACACTAACATCCACCCACCAGCTTACGAACTCTCTCCATAACTAACTCAATGATCTCTTTCCCAGTGGTGTTGTGCCCGCGGGCGTAGTTGTGGGCGGCGTCCTCCTTCCCAGATATTAGCTGCTCAGGGTGGAACAGCTGCCGTAAGCTTCCGGTACGCACTTGATCTAAGAGACGCTGGTTTTAGTTTGAGGTGACCTGACCTGCTGGAGGTAAAGAACATGACCTTACCGATGACGGTGGGCTCCAGGTCCACAAACACTGCTCTGGCGGTGTGCTTCCCTTGTCCATTCTCACTGAAGAAACTGCCGGACAAGTCATTTCCTCTTTCGGGGGTTGTGTCACTGGACATTTCTCCGTTTGGCAGGATACCGTGCTCCAGGCAGTAGAGCTCCCAGCAGCGTTCCCCGATCTGGACCCCCGCCTGGCCCACATGTACCGAGATGCATTCACTCTGGAAAATAATCAGTTTTTGGGAAAGCAAAGGTTCAGGATTCATATTAGCCAATGGTGTGATTTCTTGACCTCCACACTTTATATGCCACTTCTCAACTGGCACATGCCAGTTTTCCTAACATATACCATTTTTCTAAAATGGCATGCCAGATACTGCTGTTGGCTCTAGGTGCTGCTGCATTTTCTTAGGATGAAAAAAGGTTTTAAAACAACTTTATATAAGAAATAATCCCAAAGCTTCCAGTTGTGACATCAAGAAACCTGTGCCAGCTAATGGCTCCTACATCATTTTGAAACATTTCTTAGGAAAAATAAAACTTTAATTTAGTATTAAGATTATTTATGTGCGATCCAGTCGATGGGCTGACAACAAGAGGCGGCGTGCGGCGCCCGGAGTGTCCCTGATGCTGCAGCCTCGGAGAAGTTGCAGGAAGCCAATCCAGGTCAGGGGAAGACAGAGCAGACAGGAACAGTTCAGGAATCCAGAAAAGCTCTGCTCTATAAGAGGTTTTCACCCAAACAGGTGTTCCATGATCGGGGTTTTTGGACATTGGAACCAGTGTGAGCCTTCTTGCTAAGCTGCTGCTGGATGAAAATCCAAGCCTTCCAATGGACATGGACAAAAGGTTTTACAGGTCTGGCACAATTAGGGACAGAGCAAACAATAATTCTGTTGATGATTTTGATCATTTCATGTGTTTACTGATGGGTAAAGATGATGCTAACAGGATGGACTACATGCTATGCTATGCTACAGGAATATATTTTGAGCTGTTGCTAAAGCTTGGACAAGCTTTATTTCACTAAGAATTTAAACACTGATATAACATTAGTGTTCATGTGTTCCTCAGATGCTCATTACAGTTCCATTAACAAGTATGACCAAGAGTCATTTAGTGGAATCCTGATGTCTATAGGGCTCGGGATCCACGTTGCATTGTGGGATGTGGCGGCCATATTGATGGCTACGCGAACGTAAACATAGCTCTGACACAACGTTGTTGTTGAAAAAAGAGACGTAGAAGTCTGCCCCGTTCAACAGTTTTATTTTTTTAAATGTAACTAAGTAACTTTTACTTAAAATACATTTTAAATTAGCTACTTATTACTTTTACTTGAGTAATTTTTCTGAGACGAAAATTGTTCTAGGATTTCAGCAGGACTTTAAACTGGCCTCCTCCTTGGAGCCAGGCTTACGGGAATAAAAATGACCTTCTCCTCGTTCCGAGCCAAAACCCTGAGGGCTCTGTGGAGAAGGACCAGGACACGATCTGAACACAAAGACAGACTAGGGATGCACGATATAATCGGCCCCCTATCGGTATCGGCCTTAAAACTGAATATCGGACATCGGCCACCCCACCGATATTTAACCCGATATTTGATCAGCTTCTGAGTTTCTAAAGTCTAAAAAAAAAAAAAAAAAAAAAAAAAAAAAAAAAAAAAAAA
>NW_015151568.1:96739-98109 GCF_000732505.1 Cyprinodon variegatus | reverse complement strand
CTGCTATTTTCAATGACTACTTATTTTTGTCCAGCTTTAACATCGGTATCGATATCGGTTATCGGCTACATGAGTTTTAAAATATCGGATATTGGCCAAAATCCCAATATCCTGCATCCCTAAGACAGACACGAAAACCCTTTCACTCCACTGGCCCCCAGGAACCAGGACACGAACCTTGGAACTAAACCAAAAACGACCAAACAGCTTAGCTGGACCGAATATTAAAAAAAACCTACAGGCGGATGAGATCAGAGTTGATTAGGAACTGGGCAGAACTAGGCAGTGAAATAAGCAATTAAGGAAAGCTATCAGAGCAGATCATGACATGATTCGACCAACCAGAGGCCTCCAATCTGCAGCACTGTCTGCGGTCACCTACAATTTTGGAGAGGTGCAGCAGGGTGTCTGCAGAAGGAGGGGCATGTCTGCGTTCTCTGCAACACAAACGCAGACGACCTGGTTTCTGAGCATAAACCAGCCTTTAAAGCCAGTGCTGCCATACAAGGATTTTATAGAACTTTTCCTTTTTTTGTGGCTCCAGACAGATTTGTTTTATGTTGTTTTTTTTTGTCCAACATGCCTCTTTGAACAGTTTGGGTTGCCGACCCCTGGTTTAGTCAGACTATTTTAAAATGAAGGATGATAAGCCCTGATCCAAGAGCCAGCAACAACAGGACCACATTTCCTCACGGTAAAAACCGTAAAAAGGACTAAAGGAAAAAAATATCATTTGTGTTCCGGTTCTGAGCGGATTGGCTGCTGATTATTCTGCCTCTTCTTTCACTGTCAGGATTGAGACCTAATCCGGAACATGGAGGCATGAAGATTCACCCCGGATCCGCTAACTGGGCTAAAGGTAGTTCCAGCTGAACGCCACCAACCCCCCCCACACAAGAACAGCCTTGATTACTGCTATAACTTCCCTTTTTAATGAAATGTTTGAGGCGGTATCAAACAAAAAAGCAGCAAACTACAAGTCATTTTAATCAAAAACACTGATATATAAAACAATACTTTGTTGTTTAAACAGAAGGACAAAATGAAAATCAGAAAAGGTTCGTGGAAATGTTCAATTAAATGATTTCAACATTAAACAGCAGCTCTAATAAGAAAATTCTAGATTCCTGTACTAACTTTTTTTTTTTTTTTTTTTTTTTACTTTGTTTATTGAACATTTTGAACATAAGACAGACATAGTTGGGACAAATTTAAAGTGTCAATACAATCTCAATGTCACAGTTCTGTCAACCCCCAATCCACCCTGACCACCCTACGGAAGAGGATTAGGGCCACTGGAAAAAAAAAGTTAACTGATTTTTACATTTTATTTCAGTATAGTATGGGAAAAAAGTCAGAATTCTGACTTT
>NW_015151568.1:93558-95779 GCF_000732505.1 Cyprinodon variegatus | reverse complement strand
TTAGGCATTCAAGTATCTTCAGGGTCAAGAAGATTCAAAGAGTCAAAATATCTAAGAAAAGGGTCCCATGTAACCTGAAATTTCTTGACGGAGCCTCTAAGAGAAAACCTCTAATTCTCTTTGAGGTTGTAAAGCACCTCTTGAATCCAGCGGGCATGTGAAGGGGGATGAGAATCTTTCCAGTTGAGTAAGATCAACCTACGAGCTAGAAGCGCGGTAAATGCTATAGCCCGCTTCATTCCTTTAGGCAAGTTAGAAGTAGGGGGGGGATGCCAAAGATTGCAGACAACCAGAGAACCATAGGCTTCAGACAGTGATTTAAAAATCCCTGTCCAGCATATATTCAACTTGGGACATGACCAAAACATGTGTGAGTGATTGGCAGGCGAGAGTTTACATCTGCCACAGGCATCCATTCCTGTACTAACTTTAAACCTTTTTAATTTTTACTTTAGACCCTATTCTTTAAACATTATCTGTTTGTAAAAACTTAAAATTTTGATTTTATGAATCAGAATCAGAAAATGAATACGAAAAAGTTACAAAAAAAGGGGGATACTGCGGGCTCTCCTTAGGCAGCGGGTACAGGTTATTGCATGTGAGGTAGCATATTGCATTTATTGTTACCGTCATTATTGATAGTTACAGTTGTTATAGTGTACATGAGGCGTTCAGGGCAACAACAGCTCTAGGAAAGAAGCTGTTTTTCAGTCTGGTTGTTTTTGTCCTTAAAGAAGTCAGTTTTGGTTTGTGAGAATAACCGTTGTTGTGCTGATCAGACGGTGCTGCCGTTTGAACCCGGTTTTACCTGCTCTACAACATCATTAAATGAACTTTGGAGAAAACCTGGAGAAACTTTCTGTCCTCTTTTTTACCCCTTCTCTACTTCTCCTTTCCTCCCCATGTCTCGCTCCATTTTACGAGCTATAATGGGGAATATTCGATAGAAAACATTTTGGTACACTGCAAAAAAATTATATCTAAGTGAGTCAATTTTTCTTAAAATAAGCCCATTTTTTCCTGAATTAACCAGGTAAGTGGGACTCTTTCCCAGGGAATAAGGCAATTTACATTTAAAATAAGAAAAGAAAAACTGCAGTCTCTTATTTCAAGAGCATAATATCTAGTTATTTAATTTTACACTTATTTTAAGAGTAAAAATGCTCATTCCATTGGCAAATTATCTTATTTACCTGCTCGAATTAAGGCAAAATACACTTAATTTGAGACATTTTTGCTCATTTTTAGATCATTTTTGCAGTGTATAAAACATGTCCTTGTTCCAAAGTGTCCCCACCGAGCAGAGTTGGCATTAATTAAAAAATAAAAACCTTGTCAATCCTTTTTAATTGCCTTCTTGTCAAATTTAATTAAGTACATTTTAAAACCTTTTATGACCCGCCCCGGACAAAACAGGGCGCATAAAAATAATTTCAAAAATATCCCAAATAACTGGTTTGTTCACTGAAACCTTGTTTACCACAGCTTCCATGAATCCACCTTCCAAGCTGTGCAAAGCAACAAAAACACTTCCTCTAATGTTTTTAACTGTTCTTACCATTCCGACTGGCGACTGTGGTCAAACTGGATCAGAATCCTCCTGCTCCACTGTTAGAGGCAGACTGAGGAGATAGGAGAAAACTCCCTCCCTTTAAAACGTAGATCCTACCAGAGAGATCGAACCAAAGATAGTAGAGACACTCCCACAGAGCTCTACAAAGCAACACAGAAGTCAGGGATGAGGTAAAATAACAGAAAAGAGAGGAACCTTTAGGTTTTACTGGGACCAACTGCTGGGTCTGCTGGGTTTTTCCTCCCTTCAGTGCTGAAATGTGTGCTGCTCCAAACATGACAGGTAATTGGCTTCACCTACACTGGAAAAACGATCTAGAAATAAGTAAAAAAAATTCTTAAATTTAGTGTATTTATCCTTAATTTGAGTAGGTATTAGGCTTGTCCCGATCCGATACGTGGATCGGATCGGGACGCCGATATTGGCAAAAAAAAATGTGTATCGGCAAAGCATGTAAAATGCCGATCCAGACTGCCGATCCAGTTTTTAAAAAAAAATCCGGTTTCGCCGATTGAAACGATCCATTCCACTATTTTGCGCCAGTGTTTCCCTGTTTTGCATTTTTTTTTTAACTTACAGTAATACTTGCACCTTTACCTGTTTACGGTTTTACTGTTCACTGTGCAATTTCAGATTGCTATTCATAAT
>NW_015151568.1:91552-92471 GCF_000732505.1 Cyprinodon variegatus | reverse complement strand
GCTGACTTACTTTATTCTACGTTCAGACTGCATGCGAGTGAAGCAGGAAAAGAGCTTTTACTGCTTCATTGTTGATGCTTGTCCACATTAAAGGCCTGGTTATCCTCCTGCAGCAGTGTGTAACAGGGAACTCGCTGATATTTTTGATTTATGTCCAACACTGAAGCGTGGTCTGCACTATGTTATTCTACGCCACAACGCCAGAGGGCCAATCAGGAACTAGCTGTGGGTCTAGATACGGCCGAGGCGCTGAGGAAGTGGAGGCAAGTTTGTGCGACAACGGAGGGACATGAGGGCCAAAAAGAGCGGGGATCCAGGTGGAAAAAGGCTCCCAGCGTTCTCACCTCGCTCTTCTAGCTGCTCCATCTTCACCAGTCGTTTTCCACAATGGCGGTCAGACAAACAAAACAAGCCGCTAAGGTACCAAACAGGAAATACCAGAGATGGAGTCAACATGCCATCTCCCAGGCACTGAACCAGGTGAGTTTAATCTCCACAGGTTAAACCAGATTGGACTCACCTGGTCAGAACAAATACATGACATAGAGATGACTTGATGACTCCAGATCCCCCATCTCTGGGAAATACGCATAGTGTAGAGCGGATGTAGATTTTACCAATCAGAGCCCTCCTGTCACTGTCTGCGGTCAGCTACAATTTTGGAGAGGTGTCTGCGGAAGGGGCGGGGGCACATTTGCTTTCCCTGCGATGCAGACGATCTGGTTTCTGAGCATAAATCAGCCTTAAGGTCCGAAGCGCCTCAAGAGCATCTTTGATGCTCCTGAAGAGCGTCTGATGCTTCTGCTGCTCCTGTGTTCAACGCCAGAGAGCAGCTTTGCTATATTAGCTGTGATCAGCGGGTAGAAAGTAGTTAGAATCTATGTTGAAGTGAGAAAGTCCTCCTGAAAACATGGTCTGT
>NW_015151568.1:85190-86464 GCF_000732505.1 Cyprinodon variegatus | reverse complement strand
TCTCCAAGGGGTCTGAAAAGTCGCTAAATATAGCGACAAAGTCGCTGAGTTGGCAACACTGGCTTCGGCTGCTCAGATGTGTCAAGATGCGCTGCTCCTGCTGCTTGTGACAAGCTGTAGGACAGGGGTCACCAACCTTTTAAAGGCTGAGGGCTACTTCATGGCTACCGAGTCATAGGAAGGGCTACTAATACTGACCTATGAACTAGGGGAATCAGTGTTCACCTATATCTCATCCATAAGAAACTCATTTTTATTCTTATTTTATTTTTTTTATTATTTTCTCATTTTCTTTTTAATATTGTCATTTTGAAACCACTGAAATATGATGAAATAATACATAAATGATTAAAAAGAAGAGCAACAGAATAAAAAAAAAATAAACTTAACCCACCAAGTGAGCTGTTCTGTTTACAGAAGACGAAGAGGGCACCCCATGTGGTCCTTGAGGGCCTCTTGGTGCCCGCGGGCACCGCGTTGGTGACCCCTGCTGTAGGACCTCTTGATGCGCCTTAATGTGCATCAACCGTTGACTTTACATGTAAACCAGCTGCTTTTGCTGCTTCCATCGCGTGCGTTCTGAACCTAGCATTATTGTTAATCTCTTCTGCAGACATGAACATCCTGAACTGTTTCCTGTCTTTTAACGGCCTTGCTTTTCTAATTAAAGAAAGATTCATTTTAACGGCTTAAGAGAGAACTCGGATCCTTGAAATCATGACACCAACAGAATGGACAAAGATAACACAGAAAGCTGTTTTATGTTATGTTAAGAAGATAGAAATAGATTACAGAAATGTCTTGTCTGTCTCTTTCTGTCACCAGGTAATGAACCCATCAGAGCTTTGGTTAGATGCTTAGAACAGATTAATATATGAGTGTAACATCTTTTTCTCCAACTGAATAAAAACAAACTTGAGGTCATCTTTGGACCAAAGGAGCAGAGATCCAGAGTTAGCTCAGAGCTTTAGCTACTGCAGCTAGAAACCACTGATCATGGCTGACATCTTGGTGTCATCATCAACTGTGTCTTATGTAGTAGATGTTATATGAATTGAGCTAAATGACCGTTTGTTTAGATGATCTCCACTTTTCCTTCCCCGTTGGCCAAGTGACTCCGCCTCCCCACCTGATGCCTTGCGCCATTTTTCTTCTCTCTTAGTCCCCGTCCACACGAAGTCAAAACGAACACGAAACGCTAATATTTTCCAGAACGTTTAAAGACGGAGACGTAAAATAAATGTGATCGTCCACACGAATGCATGAAAACGCTG
>NW_015151568.1:82135-84380 GCF_000732505.1 Cyprinodon variegatus | reverse complement strand
TTAAAAGATAAACAATAAAATATTGGACTGATGAATACTTTAGCTTTGCAAAGTATTCTGGGATATATTAGCTCGTCTACTGACCATCTCTGTGGGCTACTTTTCAAGGTGCATTGTGGGAATTCATCATTTTTTCATCCTTTCCCAATCAGTGGCTCCTTCCTCCCAATACTCACTTCAAACTACACTCGCTGTGAGTTTCCTTGACGGCGATGTAGGGTAGAACTACACCCTTCGCTTTTGAGATATTTGGCCCGAGGCCAAACTGCCTTCTAAGCACTAACCCTTAATTACCAGTGCCACTCCCACAGCTCCCACTTGCAGCTGTGGGAGGTGCCTTGATTGAAGCTGGAGGGTATAAAGGAGAAAAGAAAGGCCTCTTCCCTCCAACGGAAAAGGAAAGCAGCCGCTGCCATGGCAACACAGTGACGCTGTGTGTGTCTGTAGCTCTGTGAGGCAGGTGGACATGCAGTCAAACATTTGCCTCTTTCTTAAAAAATATATTCTGTCAAATAAAGGTATTTGAAAGACCTTTATTTGACCTTTTAGTTTAAAACAATTTGTTTATTTTATTTTTCTAACTCAGTTTTCTGTCAGTGTGACACAGATGCAGCAAACCAGATAAACTTACATGTGAATAAGGAAGGTTGAAGGTTTTATCTGAGAGAAAATATGTTGACTGCAAACACAAAAAGACAAACTTACACCAAAAAATATCCCCCACTTGCCAGGTAAGTTTTTAGAAATTCTAATTTACTATAATAATTTTATCAAGTCATGTTTTTTAAAAGAATAAAAGAGAAGCCATAGAAGGTTATTGTGTTTTGAAATAGTTTCTGTAATAAATACACCCCATTAGATCAGTGATTCCCAACCAGGGGTTATTTGTACCCCTAGTGGTCCGTGAGTGCATTGCAAGGGGTACATGAAATATTTCATTTCTTAGGTAGTAAAATAAAATATGGCTGGGGTCTGTTTTGCTTTGTGAGGACATAATAAAAAAATAAATAAAAAAAATTACACAAGCTTTTATCAACCAAAAAGCAAGTTTTTCTTATTTGAGTTCAGCTTTGACACAAATGAAAAACCAAGAGGAACATTCTGGATGCAGAGAAGAGCCTGGGATGTGCTGTTTTTCACCCTGAGCAACCAGAGTTCATCAAAGCAGCCCATGTGTGTGGATGAAAACAAAATAAAACTAATTAAGTCAGTGTAACTATACTTTTTTTCTGTATTTTGTTTGTAACTCCTGCAGTTTAAATGGAATTATAAGGGAGTTACTCACAGGAGCTCCAGTTTTATAAATACAGATTTATAATATGATTTTATTTATTTATTTATTTTTTTGCTTCCTTTCTAACCAAGCAACATATTTATGTTGTTTTTTTTGAGATGGAAATAAAAGATTAAGCAAATTAAAAGATTAAGTTTTTTTTTTTTTTTTTATCAGTTATTGTACGTTTCACTTTTGGACAATCATCAATACTTTTGACTGAGAGGGGAACTCATGGTAAGAAAAAAAAGTTGGGAAACTATTAGAGCATCCCAGTGAAAGGAGAGGCGGATTTTGACAGCAGTTGCTTTCCATACATCATTTAGTTTAATGATTAGCCACTAGGGGGCGGAATTGGCTCAGGTTGTTAATCTATGTGGGGTGGAGGGGGGGCCGCACAGCTGATTGACAGCTGCTGAGCATGAGGGAGCCCAGTCCTCCTGGTCGGTAGGAAGGAGCAAAGTGAAGGAGATCCAGGAGGCAGCGGAATGTTTCTCCTCCTTTCAAGCTGCTAGAAAGAATCTCCGCTGAGCGTTAAAGTCATGGCTGCCTCTGAACTTTACTCCAAGGTAGGAAGCGATAATGATAACAAAGCGGTTTATCTTCCTTCATTTCTAAGTCCGTTTGGAGTAACGACTAAACACCAACGTTTAACTTCTTCACGGGTTTTTTTCTGAACTCTTGAAATGAACGTGTTAAAGCAGCTCTTCCTTCCGTTACTCTGCCACATGAACATGAACATCATCATTACGCGCATGTCTGTTTGCTGCCGCAGATGATGAAGCTTTTCCAACCAGCTGTTGCTGGGGGCCAGGGGTCTGCAACCTGCGGCCCCGGGGCCACATGCGGCTCTTTAGATCAGGGCTCAGTTTAAATTATAATCCGTTACTTTAAACCGAATTTAACCCTGGAATAAAATTAGAACGCTTTTACATTTTAAAATCTAAAGTGTTTTTTTGAAGTAGAGAACAA
>NW_015151568.1:78415-80601 GCF_000732505.1 Cyprinodon variegatus | reverse complement strand
AGGCTTTGTTGGGCTGCTGGATAAAACCTGGAACTAAACGCTATTTCTGACATCTTGAATTGAAAAAGCTTCCTAGATGGGAAGCAAAACATCATCAAAGTTGTTAACAAAGTCCAGTGGATTGATTTTAATTTTGTGGCCAAAAATGATATATTGCTATACTCTAAGAATAAATACCAGTCTTATTGGTTTTTATAAAGAATATCTAAACAGAAGGACATTAAAAGCACCAGAAATAAGTTTTGTAGAGCTATTTTTCTTTTAATTATCTTAAAATTGCATTTTATTATAATCATACCCTATAGAAGAAAAAGCATGCTTTATCTTAATGAATCTTTTTATGTTTTTCATTGTCTTAAGCTAATAAAGCCAATCAAATGTTTGTTGTTTAAGATGGCACATATTTACCCAAAATAAAACTTGTTGTATTTTTATTTATATATTAAAAAGTCATATTTTTCATCTGTAAATGACTTTTATTTTGCCAGACTCTGTGCAAAATGGCTCTTTGGATATGAAAGTTTGACACGTTTCTACATTTCTGTATATTTTTAAATCCAGAATGCCCACGTTTGGCTCCCAGATGCAGCAGAAGTTTGGAAATCTGCAGAGCTCCTCAAAGACTACAATCCTGGTGACTCGACTCTGTCTTTGCAGCTGGAAGATGGAACGGTGAGACCCCCCCCCCACTAAAAAACCCACAGAAACACACCCAGACGGCTCAACGAGATGGAAATTGATTTGCAATGTTCTCAAAGTGCCAAGTGCATATTTCTTCCCTCGAAGCTGGAAGCAGAGCCTAGTAAATTTAGGCTCTATGATGGGTTTTGGTGACAGCTGGGCTGCTGTGTAATCTCTTCACACTATCTGGCAGAAAACGCAGCTTTTGGTCGTATTTCTCTGAATAAAATGTTTTTGCTGCTGTCAATAGACGCAAAGTGAGTCAAACTGTGGGGTTTAAAAAGTTTTCTTCCAGTCCCGCTGCTACCTGAAGGTACTGTGTCGAGTTTGGGCATGCACATCAGGTATGGAAATAAGGTCAAATATTATCTTGAGTGAACATGAACAGGCCACGCTCAGAGGCTTTCCTGTTAGCTTCCACTTCCAAGTATCACTGAAACACACAGACCTGCAGTGTTTGCATGTTTTGCTTGTTTTTATAGAAGAGAGTATCCGTCTTCTGATTTAGGATATACTCAAATTTATTTACTTTTTTGTATCTTTATTTTAGGTTTTGGAGCACAGAATAGACCCCAAAACCCCAAACCTGCCCCCTCTCAGAAACCCCAACATCCTGGTGGGAGAGAATGACCTCACGGCTCTCAGCTACCTCCACGAGCCGGCCGTGCTGCACAACCTTAAAGTGCGCTTTATCGACTCCAAGCTGATTTACACCTACTGTGGTAATGAGCTTCCTCTCCTTTGACTGCGCTATCACTGTCAGCCTAGACTTTGGATCCTTACTCACTGCATGTGCTGATATAACCTGGAGACATTAAGCTGATTAGTGTGATGCTGGCTTTAAAGGAACACAACACTATCATATTACGGAGTGTAACAGTGAGCTTGTTGCAGATATTTTTGATTTATGCCCAATATTGAAGCGTGGTCTGCACTATGTTATTCCACGCCACAACGTCAGAGGGCCAATCAGGAACTAGCTGTGGATCTAGATACGACCGAGGCGGGGAGGAAGTGGGGGCAAGTTTGTGCAACAATTGAGGGACATGAGGGCCAAAAAGAGCGGGGATCCAGGTGGAAAAAGGGTCCCAGCGTTCTCACGCACCTCGCTCTGCTAGCTGCTCCATCTTCACCAGTCGTTTTCCACAATGGCGGCCAGACAAACAAAACAAGCCGGTTAGGAAATACTCATAGTGTAGAGTGGATGTAGATTTTACCAATCAGAGGCCTCCTGTCTGCGGTCTATTCAGTTTCTTTCTATAGCTCCAATTCACATCATGTCATCTCAGGTCACTTTCCAGTTCAACCAGATCATCCAGTCAGATTGATTCAAAGTTTTCTATCTAAGGAAAACCAGCTGATTGCATCGACTCATTGACTCTTCAGCAATCCCTCACACTAAGCATGATGGTAGCGACAGTGGAGAGGAAAAACTCCCTTTGAACAGGAAGAAACCTCCAGCAGAACCAGGCACTGTTAAATTGGACACTGTTGCCATTGATAAA
>NW_015151568.1:76024-77011 GCF_000732505.1 Cyprinodon variegatus | reverse complement strand
GAGAACGTCTTCTAGAAAACTTCACGTCCAGTTGCCTAGACTTACGTTTTTCAAGCTCATTCTAGAAATCTGGCCCTTATATGAAAGTAAAAAGAAGAAAGTCAGCAGGGAGAAGGGCAGTCTTGAGTGAAAATCTTTTACAGATTGTAAGACCTCAGTGTGTTCTCTCTTCAACAACTCTAAACATGCAGCAAGTGCAACAACAGACTGGTTCAAACTGTTTACATTCGATTCTGTGGCAAAATTAGTTTGCAACACAAGTCTAGAGTTTATGCAAAGCTGGAAGAGACACACTGAAGCTAATTAATGTTCTAAAATCTAATAAGTCAGGGGAACTGATAATAAATAAAAGCGAACCTTCCTTCTCCACAGTTAAATGCTGTTTAATGTGCTTTAACTAACTAACTAACAGGTGTTTTATCCATCAGGAATTGTTCTGGTTGCTATCAATCCCTATGAGAGCCTGCCTATCTATGAAGCTGACATCATCAACGCCTACAGCGGGCAAAATATGGGCGATATGGACCCCCATATCTTTGCAGTAGCTGAGGAAGCATACAAACAAATGGCCCGGTAATACAACCAGTAATATACAGATATTTATGTATGTAGTTTTTTTTGTGTTTTCAATATGACTCTAAAGTTGTTTCCAAGTTTGAAGATGTTTTGCTTCCCATCCAGGAAGCTTTTTCAGTTCAAATGCATTGCAGGCTAACAAAGCAGCCAAACGACCCCCATTCCAGAGGGGGGGACCCGTTCATCCGTTTCTATTTGCATGTTTCTAAACCAAAGCAAGGCTTTGTTGGGCTGCTGGATAAAACCTGGAACTAAACGCTATTTCTGACATTTTGAATTGAAAAATCTTCCTGGATGGAAGAGAAACGTCTTCAAACTTGGAAACAAATTTAGAGTCATATTGAAAACACAAAAAAAACTACATACATAAATATCTGTATATTACTGGTTGTATTACCGGGCCATTTGTTT
>NW_015151568.1:69819-73207 GCF_000732505.1 Cyprinodon variegatus | reverse complement strand
CAGGAATCAAGTTAATTTACTTTAAAAGTTCCACCACTGATGAACTGTGCCTTGCAAATTCCATGCTAGTTCAACATTATGTTAAAGCTTTAATGTTTCTCTGTAGGAATTAATGCGATAGAAAAACACATAATTGGAAGATGGAAGACGGATTTAGGATTTCTTTTGCTTTAGTTGCAGTCCTGGTTGAGTTCGCCATCGTCCACAGACTGATGTTATTTTCTCCTTTTGTTAAAGTGTCTCAGCTTAGGGTTAAACTTTTTTTGGTTTTACATAAAAGCCATTTAGCTCAGTCTGATCTCATCGGGCCAGGCCGCCTTCTTCATTGGGTTTTATTCGTCCCCGTTGACTCTTGCAAACTGCAAATGAACAGCTGCATTTAAATCGATATTAAACTACAAACTGCATTTCTTCTAGGCTCGTGGAGAAAGGAACTACCATATATTTTATCAGCTTTGTGCTTCTTCACATCTGCCAGAGTTTAAAGCCTTCAAATTAGGTCTGGGTAGAAAACAAAAATCACTTTTTCTTTTAGCGTATTTTTTCAAACGAGCTCTATTTCAGCAATATGCTTGGATCTGCTCTCAGGCTGTGCAGAAGATTTCTGCTGCACTAACCAGGGTCAGAGTCCGGTCATAGATGGAGTGGACGATGCCAGAGAAATGTGCAGCACCAGGAGGGCGTTCTCACTACTAGGTCAGGAATTATGCTTTCATATATTCCACATATCTTGATTTCACTATAAATTTGTATTTCTGCTGGTGAAGATTCTCAGTCATCCAGGTCATAGTCGTTCCAAAAAAGTTAAAAATCAATCCACTGGACTTTGTTTCCAGGTTTGAAGACGTTTCTCTTCCATCCAGGAAGCTTTTTCAATTCAAAATATCAGAAATAGCGTTTAGTTCCAGGTTTTATCCAGCAGCCCAACAAAACCTGGTTTTAGTTTAGAAAACATGCAAATAGAAACGGATGAACGGGTCCACCCCTTTGGAATGGGGGTCTATGTCTCTGAAAGGGGGGTCTTTAAGGGAATTGTTGGTTTGGCTGAAGAGGGTAGGTCCTTTGATCCCCTGTAAAGGGGTTGGGGTTGGAATGAGGCTAGGGCATTGCAGGCTAACAAAGAAGCTAAACGACCCCCATTCCAAAGGGGCGGACCCGTTCATCCGTTTCTATTTGCATGTTTTCTAAACAAAACAAAACAAAAAACAAAAAAAAACAAACGTATGAATGGTCCAAAAAAAATAAAAAATCAAGGCTTTGTTGGGCTGCTGGATTAAACCTGGAACTAAACGCTATTTCTGACATTTGGAATTGAAAAATCTTGGAAACAAACTTGGAAACAAAGTCCAGTGGATTGTTATTTTTTTACTTTTTGGATTTATTTGTTTTTCCTGTTTTCTCACATTTTAGGAATCAATGAAAGTGACCAACTGGACATTTACCAAATTCTGTCAGCTATTCTCCATCTTAGCAACGTGGATGTTAAAGAGCAGTCAGCAGACAGATGCAGCATCCTGGTAAACATCGATTACTCTCTGATCCAATAACAGAATGTTTAACTGTGTTATTATATAGATTAATGTCTTTTTATTTATCTCAAAAAGACGTGTGTTTAGAATATAAAGAGATGAACCTCCCTTCTGTTATCCCAGCCAGATAACGCCCACCTGATGGTTTTCTGTGAGCTCATGGGGGTTCCCTGCGATGAAATAGCCCACTGGTTATGCCACAAGAAACTCCAGACCACCACAGAAACCTTTGTGAAGCCTGTTTCCAAAGTAAACGCGGTGCATGGCAGGGACGCGCTGGCCAAACACATCTATGCCAGACTCTTCACCTGGATCGTGAGCAGCATTAACGCCGCCCTGACCTCTACAGTCAAACAACGCTCGTTCATTGGCGTGCTCGACATCTACGGGTACGCCTCCCTTATCAGCGTCGTCATGGTTTCCTGTGATCGCTCCACAGCCTGTTGAGACAAACATTTATTTTTCTCCAGGTTTGAAACGTTTGATGTCAACAGCTTTGAGCAGTTCTGCATCAACTACGCCAACGAGAAGCTCCAGCAACAGTTCAACCTGGTATGAATCTTTCCGTCTGCTAAACGTCGCTCCATCCTCACAGGATTCCTTTCTCATTGGTCAATCTTTCCAGCATGTCTTTAAGCTGGAGCAAGAGGAATACATGAAGGAGGAGATTCCCTGGACATTGATTGATTTCCATGACAACCAGCCGTGCATTAATCTCATTGAGGCCAAGCTTGGTGTTCTGGACCTTCTGGACGAGGAGTGCAAAGTAAAATGGCACCATTGTTTTGCTTTTTTTTATTATTTACCGGCCAAAGGAAACATGCTCTCCGTTCTCTGGGCTCTACTTAGTTTGGAGGCTATGACTAATGCTCTGACTAACTGATGTGTCAGCGTTTCCTCTTTCCACAGATGCCCAAAGGCTCTGACGACACATGGGCTCAGAAACTGTACAACACCCACTTGAAGCAGAGCGCTTACTTTGATAAACCCCGGTTATCAAACAAAGCTTTCATCATCCACCACTTTGCTGACAAGGTAGCGTCTAACTCTGGGGCGTGTAGAGAAGCTGCACTGTGGTTACAGACGCCCACAAAGTGGACCTTTTGATGTTATGTTTGGACTTGCAGATGTTTGTCTGTCATCCTTTTTCCAGGAGGAACTCACTAGTAGAAAATATGCACCCCCCCCCTACAGTCTCTTGGAAAAGTATTCAACCCCTAACCTCTCTGTGCTTCATAGGGATTCTACAATTAACTGAAGCGCTAAAATATTCTAGATTTCAATTAATTGATACAGAGCCCATCTGGTGACATGCACAAAAAAAAAAGTTTACAAGATGTTAAAGGAAAAGTCCGGTCAGCAAGGAAAAATCAAAGAATTATTATTTATACCTAAAACTAATATGTTTGTGGTGATTTATTGAATTTAGCCTTAATCAGTAAAAAAATAATCATTTTCATTGCGATCACTGAGTCTGGGAGCGGCCATTTTTACCCAAATATAGTAAAAAAGAAAAACTTTAATCCAGTGACATTAATTGAGAAGAAAATAACACATATTTTCTCAATGTAAATCAGAATTCTAACACAATAGAAATCTGGATTTATACTAAATGTAAAAGTGGAAAATTACAGCAGACGGATCGAAATTGTGCTAACATGCAAAAACATGTCAACAAGTCATTGTTGGTGCTATTTCATCTAACAATCTAAGTTTAATCTACAGTATTTTTTGATTTTCCAGTCCATATCTAGAACATAAAGATAAAAGATCTACGCTAAGAAAATCTTGGTAACCCCTCCCTCCTGCCATCTTCCAGCATTGACGTCACGGTGCGGTAAGCCTAGCCCCATTCTCCC
>NW_015151568.1:65343-68832 GCF_000732505.1 Cyprinodon variegatus | reverse complement strand
CTGACCACAACTTATTTATCTGGTTTCCACGCGTTAGTACCGCGTAGCTACGACTTAACTTCCTGTAAACCTTTTCTTCTGTCTGTGTTACCAGACGGGTTTTGTAAATTAAAGATTCTCATTGAAAAACTGTAATCCAGTGACATTGATTGAGAAGAAAATAACACAAATCTTCTCAATGTAAATCAGAATTCTAACACCATAGAAATCTGGATTTATACTAAATATGAAAGTGGAAAATTACAGCAGACGGATTGAAATTGTGCTAATATGCAAAAACATGTCAACAAGTCATTGTTGGTGCTATTTCATCTAACAATCTAAGTTTATTCTACAGTATTTTTTGATTTTCCAGTGCATATCTAGAACATAAAGATGAAAGATCTACGCTAAGAAAATCTTTTGAAGTTTTTTAGAGTTTAAAGACTTGAAAGCGACGTAGCGATTAAAGCTAAAGCGATTTTTGGCTGCAGAAAAAAAGACAAGCTACTTTATAAAACTTGTCATAGTCTTAGCAGGATTACCCATGGAAACCTAAAGTGCCTGATCGGTCGGTAATCACCTCGGGTCAGAAAATCCTTTTCTTCTCCAAATATGCTTTCTGCACTGTGCTGTTTGTAATATTCTCTTGTGCAGCTAAATCCTTGGTGGTTATGCATTTTTCTGCACCACCTTACCTTTGCTTTCTTATCCTGTTATGCAGTTGCATGAATTTGGTTTTTGCACATCTTATTAGAGATGAATATTGCTTTTTTTTGTGCAGTAATCAAACTGAGCAGGTTCCAGTATGTTCTCCATACATCACCAAAAGGCTAATAACTGGAGCTTCATGCATGTTTCAGTTATCAGGTGTCCCATTTCATGCCAAAAAAAAGGAAAAATAAAGGGACCAAGCTTTGGCATGTGATTTTAATTTTTTTATTTAGGTCTGCTTGTTCACGCGTTGCTACGGCCAGTTAGCAGGATATCGGTTTTCCTCCTACGTTATTATCTCTCAGGTTGTATGTTAATGTTCATCTCGCTGTGAGGCGACCCGCCGCCTCCAGTCTTTTGGAGAATTTAACAGCTTTGCCTCGCTATATAACGCTGATTCATTCTCCTTTCAATATGACGTTTAACCACAAAGATGATGCTTTCCGGATATTTTACGATGCAACTTCTTGGCTTTATATACTTTCTAAATACGTAATTTTTTCTTAAAATAAGTGCATTTTTTCTTGAATAGAGGAGGTAAGTGAGACACTTTGCCAATGAACAAGACAATTTACATTTAAAATAAGAAAAAACAATTGCGTTGTTTTATTTCTAGTGAATTTTATCGTATTTTAAGAGTAAAAATACTGATTCCATTGGCAGATTAATTTATTTAGATCCTCAAATTAAGGCTACATACACTAAATTTAAGAAATGTTTTACTTATGTTTGTATCATTTTTGCAGTGTACAGAGTCTGTTTAGGTTGAAAGGTTTTAGTTTTGGTCTCATCTGAGCGAAACTTTATTTCAAAAGTTTGCTGTTTCTGCTGAGTAAAAATCTGTTTATACTTTTCTTTTAAATATTATCTTTATTCTGAGATAAGCTGCACACATTACAACTAAAAATCTAAGAGTTTTCTGTTTGTACGACGACTTTTACTTATTAGGAAGATGTGTAATTAGATTTTTCATTTTTGTACATTATTTTGACTGATTGGCAATTTACAGTGTTAGAATCGACTCTGCTTTCTCAATCCAATAAGCATTTCTGTAACCTTTTCCGTTGTGTCCAGGTGGAGTACCACTGTGTTGGATTTCTGGAGAAAAATAAGGACACAGTCAACGAGGAACAGATAAATGTGCTGAAAAAGAGCAAGGTAAAAAAAACTATGTGCTGCAAACGAGGCCCCCGTTCATTTAATTGAGTTTAATGCTTTGTTTCTGAGAACAAATAAGCGTTGAGTGATTTGTTTTTGCGGCGCACACCCTGGAATTGTTTCAGCTGAACTATTGGAGGAAATTCTACTACATCCGAGTTTGAAAGTGGAAACACTGCCATCTGCTGTTTGCTGTAAAACTTTCGTTTTTATATTTATGTATTTTTTTTAGTTTGATCTGCTGCTGAAGCTGTTTGAGGATGAAGAAAAGAATAAAGCATCGACTAACAAGTTATCCAGTTCTGGAAGAGCTGGCAAGGCTCAAAGGGACACCAAGAAGACTGTTGGACTGCAGGTGGGACAGTTTTAGATGATGAAACCCTGTTTTTCTGCAGTTTTTTTTTTTTTTTAGCATCTGAAGGCTTCTTTAAATGTTTTTTTTTAAATAATCTTATTGTGTTTTCATTCAGTTTCGACAGTCTCTACACTTACTAATGGACACATTAAATGCAACAACGCCCCATTATGTGCGCTGCATCAAACCAAATGACATTAAAGCTCCCTTCACGTGAGGATTTACCCTATTGTCTGCTACTTTTAATTATCTCATTAAACAAATAAAATCTATTAAAAGAAACCCATTAAATTGTATTTTAAAGTTTGGACCCTGTGAGGGCTGTGCAGCAGCTCCGAGCGTGTGGCGTCCTGGAAACGATCCGTATCTCTGCAGCAGGATTCCCTTCTAGGTAGAATATCTGCAATATATATGAACATAAGAATTGTTTTGTATAATAATGGATGATGTTGGAGTTATGGTCAGATTATACTGTGTATGTTTATGATGCCTCAGGTGGACCTACCAGGAATTCTTTGGCCGTTATCGGATCCTCATGAAGCAAAAGGAAGTGCTGCCAGACAGGAAACAAAGCTGCAAAAACCTCCTTGAAAAACTCACCCAGGTGTGTTTGAATCAAAGCATGTGGTTGATGAGTTGTTGTTACGTCAAGCGTCATAAATCTGAGTGTTTTTTTTTTTCCTTAGGACCAACAGAAGTACCAGTTTGGCAAAAACAAGATCTTCTTCAGGGCCGGCCAGGTGGCTTACTTGGAGAAGTTGCGTTCTGACAAACTGCGTTCAGCTTGCGTCAGCATCCAGAAGACGATCCGCTGCTGGGTCGCTCGCAGAAAGTATCTGAGGATGAGAGAGTCCGCCATCATCATTCAGAAGCATGTACGGGCCCACCAAGCACGCAGGTGGGCGGAGGCTAGAAACGGATCTAGATTATGGAGTTAGATCGGTCTCAAGTTTCACAAATACACATGTGATTCATACATACACAGTACAAGATCCACATACACACAGCAGGAATTACGCAAGCACACAAGATTCACACACACACACACAGCAGGATTCACACAGCACACAAGATCCACACACACACTGCAGGATTTACGCAAGAACACAAGATTCACACACACACAGCAGGATTTACGCAAGCACACAAGACTGACACACACACACACAGCAGGATTCACACAAGCGCACAAGATCCACACACACACAGCAGGATTCACACAAGCACACAAGATTCACACACACACACACAGCAGGATTCACACAAGCGCACAAGATCCACAC
>NW_015151568.1:62968-64231 GCF_000732505.1 Cyprinodon variegatus | reverse complement strand
GATTCACACAAGCACACAAGATCCACACACACAGCAGGATTCACACAAGCACACAAGATCCACACACACACAGCAGGATTCACACAAGCACACAAGATCCACACACACACAGCAGGATTCACACAAGCACACAAGATCCACACACACACAGCAGGATTCACGCAAGCACACAAGATCCACACACACACAGCAGGATTCACGCAAGCACACGATATCCACACACACACACACACGGCAGGATTCACACAAACAAACAAGATCCACACACACACACACACACAGCAGGATTCACGCAAGCACACGATATCCACACACACACAAAACAAAAGATTCACCAAAGTATTTCTGGTCCATGAATAATTAGAAATTAAATGACTAACTACCAGTGGTCTTTAAACTTCACTGCATTTGTGTGTGAATTTTTGAGACTCCCCTGACGTGCCTTGATACGCAAATGCTTTTTTTTAAGCAGGGATAATCGGCCACCAATCACAAAGCTCCCTTGTATAAGCCAATCACAAGAAAGTGCTCCTCCTGGGATCACACCCCCAGGTTTAACATCCTCCCTATCCGCCGCGCCTCACTTGCTTACGTTGTGCGGAGAACTTGCACACTGGTGTTAATCAATGAGAACTATTCCACGTCCACCGCTACTCCTCCGAACGTCACCGTCCATGTTTGTCTTCTCCGTCCTTCACCGTCAAAATAAGGAGTTGAGCTGCTGTGTTTTTGTTTTTCATTGTTTTTTTTTTTAGCTATTTTTAGCTCCGGTCCGGCAAGGTCAAGATTCACAATTGCAATCGCACCAAACAGGAAAAAGAACCATGAGAAAATCTGGTTTATTAAATCAAAATATGTTAAAGACAGGTCGGTAACTACAAATTAGAGCATAATTCTTAGATATCCCCAAAAGCAAAGATCGTGTATTTAAATTATCGGATGCAAATTATTGGTACTTCAACATACCAGGAAGCAGATTTCTCATCTTTGGGAGCTTTGTGATTGGTTGAAAACCATTCCTGCTTAAAATAATGCATTTGTGTATCGAGGCACGTCAGGAGAGTGTCAAAAATCCACACACAAATGCAGTGAAGTTTAAAAACTATGCATACTTTGTAGTTTAATTTATATTTGTTTATGGACCAGAAATTCTTTGGTGAATCTTGTCCTGTGTTTGTATGAGTCTCAGATGCACCGGAAAAACGATCTAGAAATAAGTAAACATTTCTTAAATGAAGCATATTTACCCTTAATTTGAGTAGG
>NW_015151568.1:57586-58554 GCF_000732505.1 Cyprinodon variegatus | reverse complement strand
AAATAGTTTGCCAATGGAACAAGTATTTTTACTCTTAAAATAAGATAATTAGATAATATGCACTTGAAATAAGACAATGTAATTGTGTTTGCTTATTTTAAGTGTAAATTGTCTTGTTCAATTGGCAATATGTCGCTTTTACCTCCTCAATTTATGAATAAATGATATTTATTATATTTATTTTGAGAATAAATGACTTGTATAGATTTAGATTTTTTTCAGTGTGTGTATTTTTGAAAATTGAGACCAATCTAGCTCCATACTAGAAACAGTAAAGCTAAGCACTAGCATATTTTTAACTTTTGTTTTGTTCCCTTTATAGTTATGTGCAGTTTCTGCGGAAGACCAAAGCAGCTATTGTTATTCAGAGCAATGTGCGAATGTGGTCTAAAAAGAGACGTTTCCTGCAGCAGCGCTCTGCAGCTGTCACCATTCAGCGGGTTTGGAGGGGTCACATGGCGAGAAAGCAGTACTTCAAGGTAAGACTAATGCGGAGGAAAATACGCCATCAAACCAAGATCTCTTGTTTTACTCTCTAGTCCGTCTAAAGCAGGGGTCACCAATTAAAAATCAGCGGGGGGTGAATAAAGAAAATCATCAACCAGTAAAGGTCCGGAGACATTTAAAACTGAAATAAAATGCAGGTGTTTCTGTATCCATGTTATACATTGGATTTTTAAATATAAAATATAAAAAAATTTAAAGTTCTTTCCGTTTTTAAAATCTAAATTGCTTTTGAAGAAGTGAACGACAATCTTTCAGTTTGATACAAAGACAATTTCCTTTCACTTTTTTTTTTTTTATTATAAAAAACCTGAACTGAGCGTTATTTGATCTTTTTTCTGTCTTAATGTTGGCAGTGGGCTTTAGGCTGCCCTGCAAGGCTTTAAACCTGGGTTTAACCAGAGACTAAGCCATTCTCAAGCACATATCAAGGAGCTCATTTTGAGCCTGGATCCAGATTTATT
>NW_015151568.1:47276-57062 GCF_000732505.1 Cyprinodon variegatus | reverse complement strand
AAGAGGCGCAAGTGAAATTATAAACAGTCGTCAGACAACATGCAGTAATTAATAAATCCGTCACCTCTGGTCTAAAGTGTAAAAACCAAAAAGAAGAATTCACTTATTGATATTAACTTTTTTTGCTTTAGATATTTATCTTTTTATACTTTGTACCAACTATTGAACCTAACAGATGGACATTGGATAACATCTGTGTATTGTCATGCTATCAATGAAGTGCATTTATATCATTACAGCAGGATTCCAGTGAGGTTAAACGGTCTTTGTTGTTTGTTTGGCTCCCGACTGGAACGGATAGAAATAGTTGTTTGATGGAGATGGTAAAGAAATAAATACATTCTTTACTTAAAATTTAAAAATGCTGAGAGAAACACAAATTAGTTTGTTTTTTTTATTTATCAGTTCATCAGACTTCCAGGATTCGTCTTCAATTGTTTTCACAAAGTACCTTTTTATAAAAATTGTTTGAACTGTGAATTTTTATGGAGCGTAAATAAAAAAAAAAAAACAAAAGGAGAAAATAACTGACCCCCCTAAAAAGTAGGGGAAAGTACACCTTTCTTTAAGTCTGTTTGCACTGAATTAAAAACAATCTTTCTCCTTCTCCTCCATGTGGATCTTTACTTCAGCACGACCCCAACTTTTCCAATATATATACGTCTTTCCAACTGGTCGAAAAACCAGTTTAAACCCGGGAACAATGGGTTTTTAGTGGTAGTGGGAGCAGCTCACTGACTCGTATCTACCCGGGTCCAACGACTCGGCAAGCGACCCGCGTTAAAATCTGATTGGCATGCTGTGGGAACACCAGACCCGGGTTGACCCGCTAAATTACGTGATACCATTGAACGCAACATACGGACGTCAACAAACAGCGCCATTCGATTCTGATCTAACAAGCAGAATCAACTCTGTTTGTTTCGATAAACATGGAGCAGCTCTGGTGAGGTGGGATTCAAACCAATAATAGCACGTTGACTATGCCCTGGATATGTTGCTCTCCATTGTTTACTTCCCTGATTTCTGTCACACTGCTGACTGGCTTGGAATCCTGAGGTTTAGAGTTCGAGCCCCACTCCCACAGACTGCCACTCTGGGTCTCTGAACAAAAACACTTAACCCCACGCTGCTCCCTGGGCGCCGCACAATGGCGGCCAACTGCTCCCCAAGGGGAGGGGTTAAATGCAGAGAGTAAATTTCTCCAAAGTAAGATCAATAAATTATATTTCTAGCCAGTGGGAAGGGATCCAAGTGCTGATTGTTAGCTAGTCGACTTGTTGTTGAAAAACTCGTGTTAAGCCGCTATTTTCAGTTGGAAAGAGGACTTAGTCACATTTATGGAGTTCAAAATGTTAGCAAAAGGACTTGAGAATCCGTCAGAAGATCTCAGTGTCCCTGTAAAAATAAAGGATTGATAATTAAAAAGGCAATTAGTCCTTTTTAATGTTTACATTGTTTGTTTTCCAACCCCTGATTGCAGAGTAACAGAAATTAGATCATTTTTATTACGCTTAAAATGAAATACAGAAAATATTGGAGTCAGTGATATATTTTTTACCATAAAAGTAAACTGTTAAGAAATTAAGTCCGTCTTTCAGTTTTTTTTTATTTTTTTTTATTTTTTTCATATGTGATTAAAAGTAAACTTTCTGTTCTTATTGATGCATTTTTTTCCACTACAGCAAATGGTTTGCAGCAGCGGTTTTATTTTATTGAAGCACTCTGCTTGGATAATCTTATATAATCTCCTTATGATACACATTTTAGTTTGTAACTTTACATACATGATCAGTTGCACCTTAACGTGTGTAGTGGGAAAAGAAAACATTTAGTGCTTTTCTGTTTCTGCAGCTGCTGTTTGAGAGCAAAGCATTGGTAATTCAGAAGACGGTTAGAGGCTGGCTGGCGAAGCAGCGTTTCCGGCGCGCCATGGAGGCCGTGGTCCTGCTGCAGAGCTGCGTGCGCCGCATGAGGGCCAAGAAGGAGTTAAAGAAGCTGAGAGTCGAGGCGCGCTCAGTGGAGCATTTCAAAAAGCTCAACGTTGGCATGGAGAACAAGATCATGCAGCTGCAGCACAAGATCAACGAGCAGGTGAGTTTTATTGGGATGTACAGAGATGCAGGATTTCATCAGTTAGACTCGGTTGGATGGAAACCTTTTGCAATGTATGCACCGCTGCTCACCTTTTGAAATTATTAGATTTGATATGGGTTATGCTCTTGATTTATTTGATTTCAGCAAAATCTGCAATTAAAGGATGAAAGGATGTGCTCAAAAGCAAATGATTTGATTTGCAACTTTGATTTATTCTAAATAAAAGATGTCGATATATAACATATAGTTTCTACGGGTCATTAAACATTAGCCTGGGTGCCATTCCGAACTTAGTCCCGCCCACAACGTTTGAGGTCGGGAAGTTCGGTCTGGCATTGCTCAGTAGTAGCGCGAGTATGCTTGCACAATATCTGGCGGGCCAATCAAATTGTCAGGGCGGGCTTTATACGATGATGGACAGATGATCAACAGTAACGTAATCAACCACGTGACCAAAGCGCGCTTGGGTGACAACAACAATGGCTGCCGCTGGAGAGTTGAGGTGAGTAGATTCTGCTATTAGGTCTGTTCTAGAAGATATCGACAGCAAATTAATTTTAAAAGAGGAACAGAGAAACGCGATCAAGGCTCATCTTCTTATTCTAGACGTGCAACTGCACGCTTTGATTTTTGTTGACAACAACTATGCGTGGCTTAACATACGTCACGCACTCCGTTGCTCTTATTGGTTGTAGGTCTATCCAATTGAGTGCAGAGGCATTTTTTTTCCTGGTTCGTTCAAAACACGCCCCATAATCACAGCTCTATGGAGCAGCATCAGACTCATTCTGACTAGAATTGAGTCGGACTACGTCAGGCTACTTAAACATCAATAAAAGTCATTAAATTAACATGTTTTAAAATAAGGCCTTATTTGGCATTAAAATTCATTAAATCTGTTTATCGTGACATTTAAAGTGCTTTATTAAAAAAACACGTTTCTAAAAACAATTTTGTCAGATATATTATAACAGATATAAATGGTTCCGCGTGTTTGGGTGGAACTGCTTCCGGTTAGTTGAGAAAAAGCCAGAGAATGGGAAAATGCTCATTTCAACAAAAGTGGCTGGAAAAGTTAACCTGACTCCGCCAGATGGATTTGCTCCGCATATCCATCTGGAAACCTTCCGCTGAAGTAATTTTGGGAAGGGGCGAAAATACTGGTTAGCTGATTGGCCTATGTTGGTGATAGACGGGCCAAATAAACCAATCAGATCAACGAAGCATATGACGTACTAACAGAGCGACGACGAAGAGGGGCCAATTGATAGATCAAACTCTTGCTGAAACCAGTTGGGAGAAGAGCAAAAACATCTTTTCCTCTGAGAAAAGCCTCCAGAGCAGTGTTTTGCTCTTCTTTCAGTGAAGAAATACTCTGTAATTCCGATAAAACTTGCTCGATAGCCACGCTAACGCTAGTTTCATCGGCTGAAGCCGCCATGTTCTTTAGACTGAACTGTCGCGCTTCTCGTTGCGTCACACCTCAACCCGCCTCAAAGCCAACGCTGATTGGACGTTCGTTTGGTGAACGGCTCCAAATTTTCTTTAACGGAGAGTCTCCAGACTGATCTGCGAGTGAAACCTTGAAAGCTCGAGATCAGGATGGTCTCACCAGGCTATGGAAAAGTGGCAATAAAATTATTTCTAAGAGCATTTAAAGAGCATAAAAAGCATTGAATTAGATTTACTCATTCCTATATAAACCCTGTATAAGTATCCAACTTTTGTGATGTAAATTGTTTGTTCTGTACGTTTTGAATGGGATGTCTGTTTCAATATGAAAAATCAATAAAAACACTTTGATTATTATTAAAAACACACCATGTAAAGAATGACTAGAGATTTTAGATTGTTAAATTCTTAAATAGAGACCCTGTGGCGCATCATTAGAAAAATGAGGTAATATTTCTCCACGGTTTCTTCTGTAATCATCTGAGATGATGTGTATAATAAAACCCTGGGTCCGTGCCGTTGTCATATCACATGCAAATCATGTGTTCATGTCCCCCTCCTGCAGCATAAAGAAAACAGAGAGCTCACAGAGAAGCTCAGCGTTCTGGAGAAGACCAACTCCACCGAGAGAGAAAAACAGAGCAGAGAGATAGAAAACCTGCGTAAATCTGAGCAGGAGGCCAGAGGTAAGGCAGAGACGGTTCCCTCGCTGCTGGAACAGCTGTCCTTCCTTCAGGAGGAGCTGGAAAATACCCGCAGAGAGAAGGAGGAGCTGGAGGTCCACACAAAGACTTTGAAAGAACAGACCCGACAGGTAGGCTTTCTTAGCATACCTGCTAACGATCTGGATTGATGGCTTTAGACTTATCTCCAAGACTTGAGCTTAAAATAAACTTTTTGTTTTTTGAAATAAGTCATTTGTTTTTCCGTCTTCAATCTTTTTGTTGTTTCTTGCTTTCTTGACGTGAAAATAAACGTGCCTGAAGAATGTTTGAAGACTGGAGCACACTGCAAAAAATTAAAATCTACATAAGTCATTTTTTCTTGTAATAAGTAATTTTTTTTTTTTTGATTTGAGGAGGTAATTGAGACACTTTGCCAATGGAACAAGACAATTTACATTTAAAATAAGAAAACACAATTGCATTGTGTTATTTCACGTGCATATTATCTAATTATCTTATTTTTAGACTAAAAATACTAATTCCATTGGCAAATTATCCCGTTTACTTACTCAAATTAATGGTAAATACACTTAATTTAAGGCATTTTTTTCTAATTTTTAGATGGTTTTTGCAGTGCAGTGATCACACTGCAAAAAATCTAAATCTACCGTATATAAGTCATTTTTTCTTAGAATAAGTGCATTTGTTCTTGAATTGAGGAGGTAAAACAAACATTTTGCAATAGAACAAGACACTTTACACTTAAAATAAGAAAACACAATTGCATTGTCTTATTTCAAGTGCATATTATCTAATTATCTTATTTTAAGAGTAAAAACACTCATCCCATTGGCAAACTATCTCATTTACCTACTCAAATTAAGGGTAAATACACTTAATTTAAGAAATTTTTACTTATTTCAAGATCGTTTTTGCAGTGCACCTATTTACACTGGGAAAAAAATCTAGAAATAAGTAAAAATTTCTTAAATAAAGTGTATTCACTTTAAATTTTAGTAGGTTAATGTGATGATTTGCCAATGGAATGAGCATTTTTACTCTTAGAATAAGATATTTAGATAAAATGCACTTGAAATATTAACAGGAGAAGCGGCGCAAGTGAAATTAGACACCACCGTCGGACAACATGCAGTAATTCATAAATGTTTTAAATCAGGCGGGTCCGGATCTTTTAAATGTAAATTGTCTTGTTCCATTGGTAAAATGTCTCTTTTACCTCCTCAATCCAAGAACAGATGCACTTATTTTGAGAGAAAAATGACTTTTCTAGATTTTGATTTTTCCAGTGATGCTTTAGCCTTCAACTTGTAGATTTTGATTGTTGTGTAGATTAGGAGTTAATCTCTTAAAGCCCAAACGCAATAAGTACCAAGAAGATCTAACTATGTCCTGTTCTAGACGATCCATGAGCTGAATATGAAGAACAGCTTGTTAAAAAGCAACATAGAAGAACTAAACCAGGAATTCTCCATACAGGCTCAGCAGTTAACAGGTAGTGGAGCTTTTTAATTGTTAAAGATGAAGGGTGACATTAAAAAGTTGAGTAAAAATATCTTTTTTTTCTGCTCAGAAATTAAAAATACCTTGGAGAACAGCAAACAGCTGGAGAAGGACTTGACAGAAGAGCGCTGTCGCTACCAAAGTCTGCTGAGTGAACATCTGCAACTGGAGGAACAACACAAGGATCTCAAGGAGGAGATGAGCGTCAGTGTGGTAAGGAACATTTTATTTTATTGCACGGTGAAAACACAACATTATATTTGCATAAATGCAAAGCTGCAAAAGTGCAGCATGCATTGGTTTTACCCTCTGAACCCCATTTCAGTTTTTTCTAGAACCATCTTGCAACCGTCTTTGGGGTTTTGTCTCCACCAGCTTCGTACATCTAGACCAGTTCCTGAGGGCCGCTATCCTGCAGCTTTTAGATGTGTCTTTGGTCAAACACACTTGAATCAAATGGCTGAATTACCACCTCTATATGCTGTCAGTTTCTTCAATCCTCTTTATCATCTATTTACTTGAATCTGGTGTTTTAGACCAATTAAACCTCTAAAAGTTGCAGGATAGTTGCCCTGAGGAACAGGGAATTGCCACCACTGATCTAGACCCTAAAGAGGGTTTTCGATTATTTGCAATCAACCTACACTGTGAAAATAATCTAGAAATAAGTAAAGATATCTTAAATTAAGTGTGTTTACCCTTAATTTTAGTAGGTAAGTAAGAGGATTTGCCAATGGAATGAGTATTTTTACTCTTAAAATAAGATAATTAGATAAAATGCACTTGAAATAAGACAATGCAATTGTTTTTTCTTATTTTAAAGTTAAATTATCTTGTTCCATTGGCAAAGTTTCTCACTTACCTCCTCAGTCCAAGAATAAATGCACTTATTTTAAGAAAAAATGACATTTTTTGCAGTGTAAGCTGACTCAGATTAGATGGAAAGCATCCAAACGGCAAATGTCATATGCTAATCTCCCTCAGATTGTCAATCTAATCTACACTGGAAAAAATCAAAATCTAATTTTTTTTTATTTTTTTCTTAAAAAAGTGCATTTGTTCTTGGATTGAGGAGGTAAAAGAGACATTTTGCTAAAGGAACAAGACAATTTCCACTTAAAATAAGAAAACACAATCATATTGTCTTATTTCAAGTGCATATTATCTAATTATCTTATTTTAAGAGTAAAAATACTCATTCCATTGGCAAAATATCTCATTTATCTACTCAAATTAGGGTTAAATGCATTTGAGAAATGTTTTCTTATTTCTAGATAATTTTTCCAGGGTAGATCTGGATTTGGGTTTAGTGAATCTTCCCTTCAACCAGTCTGGGGGTCTTTTGCATCCTCTTACTGGTTTTACTCCTCATCATTAGCTCCATCAATATTGAAATCAGCTCTGACCAGCTTTCCGACCCCATCACCACAGCACCATGCTGTCACTACCCTGCCTCACCATGAACACCGGGATCTGCAGTGTTAGTTTTCCACTTTCACTAGTGTCCACAGTTTCATTTAGAGGAATAATGGTAGTAATTCCTCAAGCATGACTCTAAATTGGATTTTTATTAAACTTTTTTTTTAATGATATAAAAATGTTATATTATTATCCAATGAACTGAGTTAATTTTAAATGTGCCTCTAATTAGATTTCTAGCAAATTCAGCCACCAGAGAACGGACTCCAACTACAGCAGTAATTCATCTGAGTTTTCTCAAATCTTGAGTTCCACTGAGGATGAAGAGGGCTTCACTCAAGCAGAGGTAAAATATGCACTACCTGCACATATGAGTGTGACTTATGCTTGCTTTTATTGGAAATGAAAAGTTGCTTTGTTTTAAAGAAATGTGCTTCTCTCTGTGTTGCCAAAACAATGTTGTCTTGAAGTCTTATGTGTTTCGCTGAGACTCTTATACAGCAAAAACTGCAATATTATGACCAAAGGCTATTTGATCAGATTTCCTTTAAGGGGGAGAAAAAAAAGAAAGAAAAGCAGCTCTCCCCTGGAACACCGCTCACCGAAAACAAATATACACCCACAAATTTTGTCTCTGTTTTTTGGCATCCTCTCTGGTGAACTTGATGTTATGGTCGACCGAGTTGATGTGTCTTGTGAAAGCTTCCGCTTCTTTTAGCTGGATTTTGGACGAATGTGTCATCCACATATCTAAACCAGTGGCTTGGTGGTGTTCCTCTGAAAGTCTCCAAAATTCTCTTTTCCATCTCTTTCATGTAAAGATTGGCTACAATTAGTGACACTAGAGATCCCGTGGCACAACCACGCTTCCATCTGTAAAAATGATCCCTGAAGTTGAAATAGGTTGTGGAAAGTCAAAGGTCCAAGGGCTTTTTCAATTCCCAGGTTTTTTAAACAAAAACCAGGCTTTGTTGGGCTACTGTGTAAAACCTGGAACTCAACGCCATTTCTGACATTTTTAATTGAAAAAACTTCCTGGATGGGAAGAGAAATGTCTCAAACTTGGAAACAAAGTCCAGTGGATTGTTTTATTTTTTAACTTTTTTGGAATGACCATGACCTGGATGATTGAGAATCTTCACCAGCATACGAACTAAATGCTGCTTCTCCATGTTTGGTTCTAGTTCTAGGTGGACAGAGTAGGCTGGAACTAGAGGACCTGAGTGGTCTGTGAGGTAGATCCACTGATAACAGATCTGTGATGGATTGAGCTGCTGGTCTACTCGGTGATTTCTAGTCTAACAGGATGATTTTAAAGTCTATTCTCTGAGCTACAGCGAGCCAGTGGAAGGACTTCAGAACCGGGCTGATGTGCTCTACTTGCTTAGTTCTAGTGAGAACATTGGCAGCAGCGTTTTGGATCAGCTGAAATGAAAGAAACTATCAATTAAAGTTTGTCAATATTCCTACAGGATCCGTCTGAGAAGAAAGTGGACCTGCCCATTCTTCTAAAGCTCCAGAGACGAGTGAAGGAGCTGGAGGAGGAAAATCGATCTTTATGGCATCAGCTGGATAAAAAAGAGGAAGCTCAGCAGGAAAAAGCTAAGGTATAAAATTATTCCTTAAAGATCGTTTTTAGATTTTTAGTTCCTCTGATTAACTGTCTGATGTTTGAAATGTGTCTTTCTCTAAAACTCATTAGGAGGTGGAGAAGCAGACAACTGTTGGCAGAACAGAACTGGACGTAGAAAAAATAAAGGTGAGACTCACTAGAAAAACTTAATATCAAAATATTTCTAGAGTTTTGATCTTGAACCTGTTTTTTTATGTAGCGGCAAGAGCTGGAGTCAGAGAACAAGAGGCTGAAGCAGGATCTCAGTGAGTTGCGGAAGTCTCTGACTAATGAGAACAGTGATTTGGCGCCCCCTGCTGCAGGTTCTTTGCCCTACAACATTCTGCTGGATCAACTCAGTTCTTCCAACGAGGAGCTGGAGATGCGTAAGGAGGAGGTGTTGCTCCTCCGTTCACATATGGTTCGTCAGGAAGCTCTTAAACACAGGGTGAGAAGCTAGAAGCCCCGCCTTTCTTTCTAGAAGGCTTCAGTAATGATGCAGTTTTTCTGTAACCTTCACTTCAGGACTCTGTACTCGGAGAAAGTGTGAAACTGGATCTCAGTGAAATCCACTCATTCCAAGATTCTGACAGGTAAGAACCACCCGGCTCGGTTTTTATTTATAAGTAGCTTTAAAATCTATTAAATGATTCATGTTCTTTAAATAAAATGCAGCAGAAGGAAATATAAAGAAAGATAACCGATCTACAGAGGTGGTAAAAGTATTCCTGTTTATTGATCCAGTATAAATCCTACTGTTTAAAAACACTTTTGTAGAAGTTAGAGGATCAACTTCAGCTTTTTACTCGAGTAAAAATGTAAAACTTTTCCTCCTCCTGCTTTAAATAATAAACCTACTTAAAGTATGAAAGTAAAATTAATGCAGGAAAAAATGTTAGGGTTAAGCTTTACTGCTCTACTCTATTTTTTATAAAATTCTGGATCATAACTTCCTTAGACTTCATTTTCTTAATTTTATAATGATTGATAAGTGTTAGATTTAACTTTGCATCATCTTTA
>NW_015151568.1:42782-44265 GCF_000732505.1 Cyprinodon variegatus | reverse complement strand
ATTTTTATTTATTTTTTTTAGACTTTAGAAACTCAGAAGCTGATCAAATATCGGGTTAAATATCGATAGGGGGCCGATTATATCCTGCATCCCTAGTAAATACACTTAATTTAAGAAATCTTGACTTATTTCTAGACTGTTTTTCCAGTGAACTTATTTGTCCTTGGATGATTTTAGGAACGAATGGAGGAACAAGAAAAACAAGATAAAACGATTCGCAAGCTGAAAAAACAGCTTAAACTCTACATGAAAAAAGTGGAAGATCTGGAAGGTAATTTAATTCAATCAGGTTTGAACATAATAACTCAGTTTAAAAAAAAATATATATATATATTAATATGTAATTTCTCTGTTTACTTTAGCAGTTGCTCATCAGATGAACACCTCCTCTGTGACGAGCACCCCTGTCACACAGGTGCACATCACCCGCAAGGAGAAGGAGTTCCAGGGCATGTTGGAGTTCAAGGAGGCCGACGCGGGACGCCTGTTAAAGAACCTGGTCTTAGGTCTGTCAAAGCAGCACGTCTGCTTCATATGGAGGGATGAAGGATCCGTTCACTGAACTCTGATCTCCACAGACCTGAAGCCCCGTGGCGTGGCTGTCAGCTTCACTCCAGGGCTTCCTGCCTTCATCATCTTCATGTGCGTTCGCTATGCGGACAGCGTCAACGACGACAGGAGACTCAGCACTCTCCTCAACTCCACCATCAGCAGCATCAAAGGAGTCATCAAGGTGACGTCTATGATCGGCTGAACTCATGTTATGCTTTGTTGTTTTTTTAAGTTACACTGACTTCAATTGTTGCTGCAGAGAAAAGGAAACGATTTTGAAGTTGTCTGCTTCTGGTTGGCCAACGCGTGTCGGTTAATGCACTGTCTGAAGCAGTACAGTGGGGAGGAGGTGAGCATCAGCAGGGTGAAAGCCCCCTTCTCCCTCTACAGTTTCATGGTTCTTAACCAGCTCTGTATGTTGATGTAAACCATCTGTTCTGCAGGCGTTTACGGTGCACAACACTGCTAAGCAGAACAAGCAATGCCTGGCCAACTTTGAGCTGTCTGAGTACCATCAGCTGTTTGGTGACCTGGCCATCCAAATTTACCGTCAGCTCATCAAAAGCATGGAGAACATCCTGCTCCCCCTGATAGGTAAGAAGCAAATTTCAGTGTTATAGTCACAACATTTAATGTATTCATGTTCATTTAATGAGACTGAGTAGAACATAATGTGATGTGGAATGAAAAGGTGCAGTTTTTTACCTTTTTTTTTTTTAAAACAAAAAAATTTCAATTTGGTAATAATTTTTTTGTAATCACGGTTATTTTGAATCCCTGATTAAGATCCAGAGTCTGAAGCTACCTGATGAGCAAAAAGTCCATTTGTGTCTTAAAAGAATAGTCCGGTCAGCAAGGAATAATCAATGGATTATTATTTATATCTAAAACTAATACGTTCGTCATCATTTAATGAATATAGCATTAATCA
>NW_015151568.1:37275-39689 GCF_000732505.1 Cyprinodon variegatus | reverse complement strand
AAAAATAAGTTTTTGAGGAAGAAGAAGAAGAAGTAATTTATTTATTTTTTTTAGACCTTAAAAACTCAGAGGCTGATCAAATATCGGGTTAAATATCGATGGGGTGGCCGATGTCCGATATTCAGTTTTAAGGCCGATACCGATAGGGGGCCGATTATATCCTGCATCCCTAGACCATTTCAAGGTGCTTTTATCTGTTTTTAACTCCACCTGTCTGGCCACAGGTACAACATTTGGCAGCTGGAGGAGTGGCTGGCAGAGAGGGAGCTGACTGACTGCGGTGCAAAGGAAACTCTGGAGCCTCTTGTTCAAGCTGCACAGCTTTTACAAATCAAGAAGAGCACTGAAGCTGATGCCCAGGCAATCTGCAGCATGTGCTCCTCCCTCACCTCAGCACAGGTCCAGCCTTAGAAAATCTAAAATCTCTGATATTTCACACAGTTTCTGATTTTTTGATTTTTTTTTTTTTTTTTTTGGGCAGATTGTTAAAATCCTTACCTTGTACACCCCGGTGATTGAGTTTGAGGAAAGAGTGTCCAACTCCTTCATCACCACTATTAAAGTGAGGCCTTAATCAGCAATATTTTATTGTTCAGCTTGCATTTGATACGTATTTAACTATTTTTTCCTTTGCTCTTTAGGACATTTTGAAAGTCAGAGATGAATCTTCCAGCCTAATGATGGATGCCAAGAAAATCTTCTCTGTGACGTTCCCATTCAGCCCTTCCCCTGTGCCTCTGGAGAGCATTCAGATCCCCACCAGCCTCAATCTGGGCTTCCTCATCCGAGTCTAGATTCGACCTCTGCCACTTGCATAACGTTTCTTATCTCTGGTTTTGACGTGAATAAAAAAAAAAAAGATGTAGAAGTGCTTGATCTCGACCTACGGAAACAGAACAGCAGCTCTGTACCAGGAAACCAACCAGCTCAAATCAACTGTTTCATTAAAACAAACTGATCAAATATTAGACCAGAAGATTTTTGGAGACTTGGAGATTCCTATCTAATTATAATGGAGGAGTATGTATTTTTGCTTTCATGTATAATTTTCACCCTTATGGGTTAAAGGAACTCATTATATCTATATAGATACATTAAACAGACTCGGTTCTTGTTTTAAAGTTATTTAAAGTTGTAAGTTACATATTCAAAGACTCTAAATGCATCATTAAAAGCCCAAACTTAACCCCCTACAGGCCACTTATGAGAAGATTTAAATCTTTTACAGTGTGTATTTAAAGTGTGGATGAAGAAACATCGTCCTGACCCAAAGTGTTTCATGGCTGACATGTTTTGATCGACGTCTTATGATGAGTCCAGCAGCACCGAAGTGTCAGTGCATGCGTGGAGCCCAGAGCAAACACTGTATCGGTTAATTTCAAATTGACTCTTAGTTTGTTTACTATTTTTATTGTTTTAAAATTATGATTTAAAATCATAGTCCACCAGCATCCTCATTCGCATTTTCCTCTAAATTCTCCCGTTATGTTTACATTATTTATTGACTGCATCTAAAAATATCAAAGACATTTTCAATTTAATAGATATGATATAATACAATATAACCTACAATAACTTCAATGATATCATTGTATTCGGTCATCAAATCAATTCAGTTTGGTCTGTCAAATCAGCTGCCTGTAGTGTCTTTAAATGTCCAGCAGGTGTCAGTAAGCTGTGAGACGGTATCAACGCGAAACGCTTCAAAGAAAAGGGGAAAAAAGAAAGTTTTAATAACACTATTTGTAATGTTTGAAACGATATATAGTTGTTGAAATGAGCTAAAGCAAAGAAAAACAAAAAAACTAAATAACCAATTTGGATATTTTACTGTCCAAAATTAAAAAGCGAATCTGTATATCTTTTAATATGTTTTAGTTTAACTTTTTTTTTTCATAAGAGAATATTTTTATGCTAATAATTTTTTCCTCTAGTTTTAAGCATCAGCATGCAGACAGACAACCAATGTCTTTATTATACCTTCTGACCAAAAGGACGTTTCCTCGTAAAACACTTTAATTTCCAGATGGATTCCTGGTTCTCACTTTATTTTGAGATTATGGTTTGTTTTCTGATTTTTTAATTATATTCATGATTAAACTCTTTCTTTGGGAAAAAATGCCCTAAATGCTTTAGGAGATCTAGAGGTTTGGATCCGGTTTCTTTGTGGTGAGGATCCTTGATAAAACGAGCACACCCTCTGAGTCAAGCCGCTGTCATGAGACAGGTGGGCGGGGCCAGTCAAAGTCCCCAGGTTAATTACAGGAAGCAGGCCAGGTTCCTCTGGACGTTTCAAAATAAAACTCATGACTTTTTTTTAAAATAAAGTTTACGCGGCTGAATATAATTTTCTGTGATGACACCTTTCCCACGTCCATTGCTCCTAAATTTCTATTCAGTTTATTTCTATGACA
>NW_015151568.1:34207-35467 GCF_000732505.1 Cyprinodon variegatus | reverse complement strand
AAAGTATTTCAATTATGGAAAAACAGTACAACTTAATCCCAATGAAATTCTATTTGGACTATAAAGAATTATAACAATGGTAACTTAAACACATAGTAAATAAAAATGAAAAAAAAAAGGTGATTAAGATAAGTGAGGAAGATTGTTTATTTATTTTTAATTGTTTAAATGAATAATCAGTCACCATTGGTACAATTTGCACAACAACCAAAAGTCATGATTTTGCTTCTGATTTTATTTCTAAATATGTGCTGATACTAAAATTTGTGACTATTTTAAAACCCAATGGGGCTTTTTTTTTAGGTCATTTGCAGAGATAATGTGTTTGGAGCAGATTTAAAAAATACTGACCATAGTGATCATATCTGTAAGCCTAGAACAGTCTGACATTTTCAGTCCTTTCAATGGAACCTTTATTGTGAAAATATTGCCCGGAAGTTGGACGCTATTTTTGGGAAGCATGGTTAGTGATTGTCCTAGAGTTGTTAGAAACAAGTGACGTCACTGTGAGACTTTAATGGTAAGTTAGAAAGTCCAGGAAAGCTGCAGGTGCGAACAGAACCTAAGAAAACTGAAGGCCAAACATGGCTTTATCTGAGTTATACACCAAGGTAAGAGCATTATGCTTATCTGATCATTACAACAACATATGTTTGATATATGTGCAGATCATACAGACATATGGAAACTTTCCCAGTGTTTGGGGATGTTGCAAAAAGGATGAAGTTCCAGTATTATAGAGAATCCACCTGTACAATTTAAATGCCCTTCAAAGTTCCCTGTTAAACATTTTCCTGTGAGACTCAAAGCACTAATAAATGACATCATTATTTTTGCTTTCACTCTCTGCACCATCTCTCTCAGTACAACAGAGTCTGGATACTGGATGAAGAACATGTTTGGAAATCAGCTGAAATCACCAAAGACTTCCACTCAGGAGATAATGTTCTTCAGTTGCTTCTTGAAGACGGCACTGTGAGCTAAATCTCACTAATAAAAGCGTCGAATGCAGCTCTAATGAATCCCCATATGTGAAAATGAGCAGCTGACCTAACTGTGGGATTTATCTCTCCACAGGTGCACCTCTACCCAGTCGATCCCTCCAAACCGAATCTGCCGCCTCTTAGAAACCCAGACATCCTGGTGGGCGAGAACGACCTCACAGCCCTCAGCTACCTGCACGAGCCCGCGGTGCTGCACAACCTCAAAGTCCGATTCGTCGAGTCCAGGATCATCTATACCTACTGTGGTACGAGAGAA
>NW_015151568.1:31757-33664 GCF_000732505.1 Cyprinodon variegatus | reverse complement strand
TGCATCTCTAATAAGAAAAGCATAATAGATAAGAGTTGAAAGATAACCAATAAAATACTGTACTGTAAAATGTTTTAACAATGTAAAACTGAAGCTAATTCTCCTGTACCTGGAGAATAAAAACCCAATAGAAACATTTAATTCTCAACTCAACAACAAGGTCATGGTAAAATATTAATGCTCCATTTTTGTTAAGACAGAGTCGAGCGTTCAGAACTCACCTAATAAATCCAAATATGTATAATTAAATGTATGATAATTGGAGATGTTCTTTGAAGGCATTAGAGATTTTTTAGAAAACTAATAGGATCATAAAAACTCATTGAAAGAAAAATGATAAATGATAGCAGATCATCTAAAAACTAAACTTAAAAATTCTTTTTTTTTTTTGCTTTTTGTTGTTTTTTCCCCACATATATAAACAATTCTCTGAGTTAAAGAAAACAAATACTTTCCAACACCTTAAAAACACAACTTAGACTTGGACTCTTTATTATTTATCCCTTGGAATTATTCCTTCAGGGAAATTCTGGTTCCAGTAGATTATATGGAGTACAAAATGTTAAAGCAAAAAATACAACAGACAATATAAAAAGAGTGTATATAGTACCAAAAAAGCATTAAAAAACCGTGAGGTTCTGGCGCCTATCCGTTTTCGAACCCCACCCTTATAAAATGTTCTGGCTACGCCTCTGCCTCCTACTGAAGAGGATTAGGGCCACTGAAAAAAAAAAAAAAGTTAACAGATTTTTTTAATTTTATAGTATGGGGAAAAAAGTCAGAATTCTGACTTTTTTCTCATGTTAAACTGAAATAAAATTTAAAAATCAGTTAAGTTTTTTTTTTTCAGTGGCCCTAATCCTCTTCCGTAGCCTCCTCCTTCCCCCAAATGAGGAGTTGGACAGCTTGATGGCTTGGGGATCAAAGGAGTACATAAAACGTACATAAAAGAAAAACTATGGCGATAACTGCATGGTGCTGTAGTAAATGTAAATTTCTATATATTTTTTATCCATAATTCTGCGATGGATGCCAGGTTGTGCTTTTTGGTTGAAGCTCATCCGGTTTGTCTTTTTCAGGTATCATTCTGGTTGCTGTAAATCCTTATAAGCAGCTTCCCATCTATGGCGACGCAATTATTCATGCCTATTCAGGCCAGAACATGGGAGACATGGACCCCCATATATTCGCTGTGGCTGAGGAAGCCTACAAACAAATGGCCAGGTAATGATATTCTACAACACTCGGAACATTAAAGCTATAAGGTAGACTTTGCTTTGCTTTAAAAAACCAACCTTTGCTGAGTCATGCCTCTGCTGATGTCACACTAGTATAACTGCTTGGTTCTTTCTTCCTTTATTTATACCTTCAGGCTGCCTTCAATGCCACATTATGGAGTCACAGAAATATTTCACCCACATTTTAAGATTTATGTACATTTAACTACAATACATAAAGTTAGTGTCATATTTCAGAAGTCGATCATCTATCACCTGATTTCTAGATGCAAGGTTGCAATAATGATTATTTATCTGTTGACTACTTATTTAAATAAATGGGAATTAGATAGCAAAACTTTCTTAAGGAGCATTTTTAAAGAATGTAAACGAGGTGAAGCTAACATTTTGCAACCTCAGGAGTTCAGGACAGAATATATTCAGAGATTTTTTTTTTCTTTAGTGGTTTTGGTTTCTGACTAGAATATTATTATTATTATTATTATTATTATTATTATTATTATTACCCCAGTGGGCCTCAGCAGATGGCCGCTCACACTGAGCCTGGTTCTGCTGGAGGTTTCTTCCTGTTCAAAGGGAGTGTTTCCTCTCCACTGTCGCTACAAGTATGCTTAGTGTGAGGGATTGCTGAAGAGTCAATGAGTCGATGCAATCAGCTGGTTTTCCTTA
>NW_015151568.1:26096-31352 GCF_000732505.1 Cyprinodon variegatus | reverse complement strand
TTAGATAGAAAACTTTGAATCAATCTGACTGGATGATCTGGTGAACTGGAAAGTGACCTGAGATGACATGATGTGAATTGGAGCTATAGAAATAAATTAAATTGAATTATTCTTTTAAATGGCATTTTTTTTTCTCTACACACTCAAGTCAAAGACTAATTTACTAAAGTAGCTGCTGATTATTTCAATGATCGAGCAATCATAATTAATAATCATTGTTTCTGTCTCAGTTTTTTTAGGCTTTTATTGTCACTATACCAGTTAAATATATGTTGCAGATACATTTCATTTTGTAGCAGCTAATATTGCCATTTTGCCCACAGGAATCATAAAAACCAGTCTATCATTGTGAGCGGAGAGTCTGGAGCCGGTAAAACCGTATCGGCACGTTATGCTATGAGGTACTTTGCTGTTGTGAGCAAATCTGGAAGTGATACTCGAGTAGAAGACAAAGTGCTGGCTTCCAATCCCATCACAGAGGTATGGTTTCACTGGAACCTCTGTAGAACATGTTCTAGTAAAAAAAGAAATCCTAAATTTGTTTTATTATTTTTTTCTTCAGGCAATAGGAAATGCAAAAACCACCCGTAATGACAACAGCAGTAGGTTTGGAAAATACACAGAGATCAGTTTTGACCGGAGGTATCGAATCATCGGAGCGAACATGAGGACTTACCTCTTGGAGAAATCCAGAGTGGTTTTTCAGGTAGGTCTAAAGAGGGATTCCTCTTGGGCTGCAAACAACCGTTATTTAGCAAATTGATAAATCTGCTGATTATTTTTCAATTAATTGATTAATAATCAGATAGCAAAATGTTCGTTAATGAAGACTTTTCACTGAGTTCTGGATTATAGAGCAGATTGACAGTCGAAAAATGTTTTTTTATCATATAGAATTTTTTTTTACAATATATAAGATATATATAGTATAATTACTGCTCTAAGTACGTCGCTCTAAAAACTTTAAAGACATGTTTTAGAGTTTCTATATTCCAGTTACGATTAATCAATGATTAAATTAGTTTAATATTTCAAAAATTTTATTAATCAGATTAATTGTTTCAGCCCTAAATTCCTCATATATTTATAGACAACAATCAGAGAAAATCAGAGTTATCTGTTACTTTTTAGAGGTTTTTATTTTTGATCTCAAAACATTTTTCTGTTTCCTGTTTCTCTTACATACCTTGTGTTGCAAACTGGTGTTAAGACTCCCAGACTCACAGACATTAAAGTTAACAGTTGCTTTGACAACAGTTTGTTCCACCTGAGCTGCAGACCTCTGAAGCTCCTCCAGAGTTTCCCCGGGTCTGTTGGCTGCTTCTATTTAAGGCTCTCTTTGCAGAGGTTTTTCTTCCATAGCTCCTGTCCTATTTTTTTTTTTATTATCCTCTAATGCTTCTCCACAAACCTCTGAGGCCTTCACAGCGCAGGGGTCCGTTTCACGAAGCAGGTTTAACAAATTCAGTTTCAAATCTGCAACTCTAAATAGATCTAGTTTAAATCTGGGATCTCTGAGCGTTCGGTTTCACAACGGCTGCTATGAATTAGTTCAATCAATTTGAACTAGGTCCACTCAGAGTTTAGCGCATGCGCAACAAGTATGAAAATCCATTATCAGTGGAGACCCGATTCGACGAGTCACCATGACAACAGCAAACAGGAAGTGCTTATTTCAGCACACCAGAACTAGAGGTTTTTAATGCAAAAAAAAAAAAGGGGGGAATGTATTTAAAAGCCAGAGAAACAGCGCTAACGCTACCGTAAAGGAGAAGATTGTTGCTTCAGTTAATGCGTAAATTTACATAAATTGACTACGGCAGGCCATTTTTACATTTATTAAAAGCACTCTCCTCTCTGTGGTTCTAGTTGTAGACCTAACTGTAATAATATATTTTCTAAATTACTGTAACAAAAACTGAATTTTAGAAAGTAAAAAACACAAATGTTTACACATTTTAAGTGGCCGTTCTGACATTTATCAGCTTGACTGAAAATATATTTATGATATCTGAAAAACATGTTTTCATAGTTAAAATAATACCAATGCTGACCAGTAATATTAGGAAGATGGAGATCTGAAATTAATTTCTAGACTTCCAGAATGTTTATTCTAGATGTGGAGAATGTAATTTTGTTTAAAATGGTCATTTAGACAAAAACATTTTTTTTTTTACAGATATCAGGAATACATATTCAGTAAAACCGGTACATATCGAACTGTCTTGCCATAGAGGTTCCTACTGTGAAAATATTGCAGGATTATTTCTTGAATGATAGTAGAAATAGTGTCTCTGACAATGAGTCTTGTATTTAGGGGAAATCTTCTGGCAGCAGGTGAAAATGACAAAAAACTACAACAAAAAATGCGACTAAATCAGGAAATAAAGCAGCGTGATTGGCTGGTAGGAGGGTGATGACAGAGGACTCTGAGTTTACTGAAGAAAACCAGCTGCTGACCAGGTTAGCTCTGGGCGGGTGTTACTATGGCAACAGAAACAGAGGTTGAGTAAAGTCTCAGTGAAACGGAAAAGTCAGAGTTTCCATTTTTTCAGGTTTAGACATCTTGTTTTCAGTAAACCGGCTTCATGAAACGGACCCCAGGTGGACTCTACCTGTAAGGTGGATATAAATGGAGGGCAGTTTTAATCAGAGATATCAGACCGTAAGAAATTAAACTCTATTTTTCTCCCCATATAATACTGTGTGCTACTTTGTGAACACATGCACTGTGATATTTGTGGTTGTAACATGATAAAATATGACAAAGGTAAAGTGATTTGCAATATATGTCTGTTTTAGCATGAAATTCAAATGTTTTTTTTACAATTAATACAATTAATCGTGATTAATCGAACTAATTTAGTAATCGATTCATCATTAACTGGAGTATAGAGACTCTAAAACTTGCCTTTAGCTGACAGAGTGCCCCATTTAGAGCAGCAATTATATCAAAATTATAAAGAAAAATATCTAAACATTTTGCATTTTAGATAAAAAAAATCTTTTCAGTTTGTCAAACTGCTCTAAAGTATGGAAGAGGATTAGGGCCACTGGAAAAATAAAAAATAACTTAACTGATTTTTAAATTTTATTTCAGTTTAGTATGGGAAAAAAGTCAGAATTCTGACTTTTTTCCCATACTAAACTGAAATAAAATTTAAAAATCAGTTAAGTTATTATTATTTTTTTTTTTTTCAGTGGCCCTAATCCTCTTCCGTACTAAAGTCCAAAACTCTTCAAGTGGAAAAGTTTTACTTTCACCTCTTTAATTCTGTGAAAAGTCTTCTTTAAGGAACCTTTGGCTATCTGATTATTAATCGATTAACAATTAATTAATGGATTGCAAAATAATTTTAGTTGCAGTCTTGAATCACATAATTTGTCTTTTTTTCTGTAGGCAGAGAATGAACGCAACTACCACATATTCTACCAGATGTGCTCCTGCGCAGACTCAGCAGAGTTTAAAACCCTCAGACTGCGTGAGTATTTCTGCTGAGTCATTGTTTCTCTCTGACTGCTGCCTTTTTGTTTCACTGTAAACCTCACAACACACAGCTACAGTAATAAAGTATCGATGTCACCTGTGGGTCTCTCCCCTTAGTTTTCGTTTTTGAAAAATCACATCTAAACAAAATGAAAAAACTTTTAAAACACTTAACATTTTGTGCTATTTTTAGGTAGAAAATGAAAAACCTTTGACTTCTGCATCTTTTTTCAGCGTTCTTATTTTTTATTTTTTTTTGTAGTGAGTGCAGATGAGTTCAGGTACACCAGCATGGGTGGAGACGTAACTATCGAAGGCGTAGACGATAAAAAGGACATGGAGGAGACTCGTCGTACCTTCTCCCTTCTGGGTAAACTTTCAGGCCTCTAATTTCATCTGTTACATCTTAATTTCTTGCTTTTAAGGTGTTTTTCCTGACCTCTCTGTGACAGGTTTAAAAGAGGACTTTCAGTCAGATGTGTTTAAAGTTCTAGCTGCTATTTTGCATTTGGGGAACGTGGAGATCAGGAGCTCTGGGGATGACAGGTCATCTGCTCCTGTGAGTGTTTTATCTTAAATGGAATCTAAGCTGATTTTAGAATCGGCTTCCAGGTGAAATTGAAAAAACCGTGTGTCTTTCAGTCGAACGATCCCCACCTGGCGGCGTTCTGTGACTTGCTGTCTGTGAGTCCATCTGAACTGGTGCGGTGGCTGTGTCATCGCCGGATTGTTCTGGTGAGCGAAACGGTGGTAAAGCCGGTGCCGAAAGAGAGAGCAATGGCCGCCAGAGATGCTCTGGCTAAGCAGATCTACGCCCACCTGTTTGACTGCATCATCACCAGGATCAACACGGCGCTGCAGGTTCCAGGAAAACAACACGCCTTCATCGGTGTTTTGGACATTTACGGGTGCTGCAAAACGACGCCTCTTTATATATTTCTTTAGTGCTTTCTTCCTTTGATTCTCCTCATCACATTGCTTTTCGTTTGGTCCTCAGATTTGAAACATTTGACATCAACAGCTTCGAACAGTTTTGCATCAACTATGCAAACGAAAAGCTCCAGCAGCAGTTTAACTTGGTATGGAGCAAATTTCCACTCAGTAGCTGCTCCTACATGCTGAGTTTTCCCCTTTAAGAGTCACTTCGATGTCTCTTCCCTTTCAGCATGTCTTCAAGTTGGAGCAAGAGGAGTACATGAAGGAGGACATCCCCTGGACACTAATAGACTTTTATGATAATCAACCCGTCATTGATCTGATCGAAGCAAAAATGGGGATCCTTGACCTTCTGGATGAAGAATGTTTAGTAAGAATTTTAGACCTTTTAAAAGCTCTTTTGGGATCTTTGATCAGTTCCTAACAAACGTTTATGTTTTCTCAGTTTCCTCAGGGAACTGATCAGAGCTGGTTACAGAAGCTGTACAACTACCTGGAAGCCAATCCCTTGTTTGAGAAACCCAGGTTATCAAATGAGGCATTTGTGATTCAACACTTTGCAGACAAGGTGGAGTACAGTGATCCAGTGTCCACATAATGTCTCTCTGTAAATAAATATAATCTGTGCTAGAATTGCTCATATTGTTGCACTGCTGTGAGTTTAATGGCTGCGTTTTACTCCTGAAGCTGTAATCTGGTAAGATAAAGCGGTATTCCAGAAAATATCCCAGGATTTGCTTCCCTTTTATTTTATAACGGTCTGTCTGTCAAAAAAGGAAAAAAAAAAAAATGTATCCAAACAAAATAAGAAATGATCCTGTGTTCAAAACAAT
>NW_015151568.1:22990-24971 GCF_000732505.1 Cyprinodon variegatus | reverse complement strand
TTAAGGCAGAAAAAAGAAGGAAAATAACAAACCATCAGTTCAGGGGTTTGAGAAAATATGGGAATCAGGAATTTTTCTATATACCAAACTGAACGATTGTTGTTCTCTACTTAAAAACATACTTTAGATTTAAAAATGCTTTAACTTGACTACCTCAACAAGCGTTTATCCCTTTAGTCATGTACAAAAGAACTATTTAATTACTTATTTTTGGTGTTTTTTAAAGCGTATGGCAATCATATCTTAAATTGTTTTGTTTTTTTATGACTTAAGGGATACACGTCCATTGAGGTAGTTTAAAGTCTATTTTTCATACAAAACAAAAGGTATGCGTACGTGTTGCGCATGCGTATTTAATATAGGTATGATGGTCTGACAGGGTATGGTCATCTGACAGAACACCGTATAGCATGGTGACAGCATAACTTTAGAGATTGAGCTAACAGATTCTGGAGAGTGGGAGAATAGAGATAGAATGATGAAATAGGGGTCCCTATGTCCTCCAGCAGTCTAAGCCTATAGCAGCAGAACTATAGAGATAGCTCAGGATCTCCACCTGATGACGCCTGTTTCTATCTCCTGCTGGCAGGTAGAATACCAGTGCAGAGGTTTTCTTGAGAAGAACAGAGATGCTCTTTATGAAGAACTGGTGGACACAATGAGAGCCAGTAAGGTGAACTAATTTATAATAATTTATATTTAACTTAATTCATAATATCCATAAAAAAGAAACATAAATCCTGTTTCTGTAATAGAAGCTACGCACAGCAACTGTTTGTTTTCCCCCTAATCTTATGAGATTTTTTTTTGTTTGCGCCTGTTATCAGTTTCCTTTTCTAGCAAACTTTTTCCAAGAGGAGGAGCAGAGTTCAGCAAACAGTAAAGGCGTCCGAGTCAAAGCAGCCAGGCCACCTGTGAAACCAGCCAATAAGCAGCTCAGGACCTCAGTGGGAAATAAGGTCTCTTTGTTTCTGTTTTTAACTCTAGAATGAACCAAGTTAGTATTTCATGCACCTTTATCCTAAACTTTGTGGCTGGATGCAGTTCTGCAGCTCCCTGTCTTTACTGATGGAGACGCTGAACGCCACCACACCTCACTACGTGCGCTGCATTAAGCCCAATGATGAGAAACTCCCATTTGAGTACGTTCTTCCGAAACTCTGTTTGAACATTTTTCTCTCTGCCCACCAAAGAATTTCCACAGGATGAACTTGTTTCTGTGTTTTTTTTAGATATGACTCAGGGCGAGTGGTGCAGCAGCTGCGGGCCTGTGGAGTACTGGAAACTATTCGGATCAGTGCACAGAGCTACCCATCCAGGTGACTTTTGTTTGTGAAGTTTACAACACATCTGTGTCTCTATGCTCTCATTGCTGACTCGGATGTTTTTTTGTTTTTGTTGTTTGTTTTCAGATGGACATACATTGAGTTTTACAGCCGATACAGCATCCTGATGTCCCATTTGGAGGCAGACCTCACTGACAAAAAGGAAACGTGTAAAAATGTCCTGCAGAGATTGATTCAGGTTCGCTATGATTGTTATGAAGCATCTCTAAGTTAGAAAGCTCTTTGGTGTCATGATTTTATTCTAAGATCTGACCCACATGCGGAAGACCAAACGGAGAGACCAGGGGAAGGTTTAACAGGTTTATTGAGAACTGGTAGAGATGGGTCCAGTGCTGCTCTGAACACTGGCGAACCGGGACTGAAAAGTGAAGGGGAAGTTCCTGTGGTTAGTTCAGGCTTTGTGGGAAATTTGAACTTCGATTTGCAAAAGGCAATAGAGGCAACAGGACTCACGTTTCCAGTAAAGGTGTCTTTCTCTGAATCCTGTCGGTGTGGGTTGTTCCGGTAATTGACTTGCTCGTTGGAGGGCGGACAGGGTTTACCCAGGTTGAGGTGTTTTCCTTGATGCTACTTAGATTTCCAATGGTACTTGAACTGATTCTTGTGGAGATGAATCCCCTGCTCAGTGTGAAGCT
>NW_015151568.1:20697-22828 GCF_000732505.1 Cyprinodon variegatus | reverse complement strand
GGGAAAACACACAAAAACACAAACCACACAAACTGGATTCCTAACAATTGGAAACTGTGTGCACAGCTCATTCCGGAAGTATTGCCACCCCCTGAGACTTGTTTCTATAAATTGTTGCATTTCAGTTGCAGATTTTAGATATTTTTATTAAGCAGACCAAGACAAAGTCCTTTATAGAAATTAAGAGGAAGAAAAATAATAAAAATATACATCTTTAAAGCTTTATAGATAAAACTGGGCGCCTTTGCTCTGGGGATCCCTTTGGGTGTCTGGGGGTTTGAGTCCCCCGACGCTTGCCTTGGTGCTCTGGGAGGACGCGTCTTTGGCTCTTCACAACCACTATTAAACATTTTCCCTCTGGATAAACTTTACATGCACAGTGCACTCTCACAAACAACTACAGGTGCTTTGCTCCAGGTACTTAGAGATTCACTTCCATACAGAAAGTCTGCTCTATACATGTCAGATTAAATAATACTACTTATACTTCAGCGATAGCATCAAGGTGCAACTTTATTGTATCTCTTATAATTTATCCGTTGGTTGTGCTGTTCTTTTTCCATCTCTTTGCAGGTGATGAAGCAGACTTTTATCCCCTCTTTCTTTCATATTTTCTCCTTTTTCTTGTTTTTTTCTTTTCCTGTTCTACTCACATTGCAGTGTCCATATAAGCTGTAATACTCCCTGCATTAATTATAATAAAGCTATTTACATGCATAAATCAAGAGGAACACTATGGCGATAGCTGTACTATTGATGCCAAAAAATTAGGGGTTTTTTTTAGCATCAAGGTAGTTATGCTTATTGCCAGCCCTCCAGACAGGACACTGAGAAAAATATCTATATATTATCGTTACAATTTCAAATATGGCAGTTTTTCCTGAAAGCCACAATGGTTTGTTGGAGATCGGCTCCATCTACATACCATTTCCATGGCATTCACTGCATGATAGTCCCACCTCTATGTTTCAGAGTGGCGTGTTAAGGGCATGGGGTTTTACCTTTTGGCCAGTTTGCTGTCTTGTATACTAAACACAGCTTGTTTAGTACACCCATTTGACCAAAGCATCTTGGTGTAGATGTTTAACTAGTCCTCTACTAGGCATTTTAAACTCCATTCCACAGGATCCTACAACTTTCAGATGTGTCCCTGGTCAAACACACCTGAATCAGCTGTCTAAATTACCTCAGTATTGAGTAAAGTTCTCCTAAAGATCTGCAGCAGGTGTGCTGTATCAGAAACGCATTGGAAATGGTAAATAGCATGTACTTATATAGCGCCTTTATGCACACACTGATGGTGGCAAACTGCATTGTAGCCACAGCTGCCCTGGGGCTCACTGACAGAAGCGGGGCTGCCGTACACTGGCACCACCGGGCCCTCTGACCACCATCAGTAGACAATGCAGGTGAAGTGTCTTGCCCAAGGACACAACGACAATGAAAGTCGGAGCCGGGGCTTGAACCGTCAATCCTTCGACTTCAGGGCAAACTCCTACATCCAACGCCACTGTCGCACCGAAATGTGTGGTTTGTGGCGAACAGGAAGTGTTTTAAATCAATTTCAGTCATTTGTTCTTATTTTTTCTCTTCTCCTTATTGCCACATCTTGGTGGTTACAACTAATAGTTCCCACCTGAGCTGTGTGTTCCTGCAGCTCCTCCAGAGTAGCCATGAGCCTGTCATTAGCTCTCTCTTTGTTTAGCATTGTAAAAACCTTATCATTTTTCTTTAACTTCCTCCCTGAGCAGTTTACTATGCTTCTTTGTCTTCATAATGCTTCATTTACGGTTTTCTAGCAAACCTTTATAACATTGCCTTCATCCCTGTTTGGTAGGGAGTCATATACTTGTTTTTCCTCATCAGATGGTTATCAATTTTAATAAATTCATATGATGTGAATTTCTGGAATTTTCTTTGGGATCCTGTCTCTCACTGTTAGAATGTACATATGATTAAAACTGTAGATTGTTGCATTCTTTGTAAGTGGGCAAACCTGCAAAATCAGCAAGGGGTCAACTACTTATTTCCCCCACTGTAAATGTTCATTTCCAGGACTCCAACCAGTACAAGTTTGGCCGTACAAAAATCTTCTTCCGAGCCGGACAGGTAGCTTACCTGGAGAAGCTGC
>NW_015151568.1:19840-20255 GCF_000732505.1 Cyprinodon variegatus | reverse complement strand
TGTAAATGTTCATTTCCAGGACTCCAACCAGTACAAGTTTGGCCGTACAAAAATCTTCTTCCGAGCCGGACAGGTAGCTTACCTGGAGAAGCTGCGTCTGGATCGACTGCGAGGAGCATGTGTGACCATTCAGAAGCATGTCCGAGGATGGAGCCACAGGAGGAAGTACCTGAGGATAAGAGAGGCGGCCATCATCCTCCAGCAGTACATCCGAGGAAAGAGGACAATCCGGTGAGGGCTGTTCCCTTACAGTACCTGGGGTTCTGTTGAGCAACATGTTGCCAAAAACTAAACAGATTTTGCTAAATTGACAGCAAAACGGTGACTGCTGAAATACTGAAGCAGGGCTGGGCTGTGGTGGTGATCCAGAGACACTGGAGAGGCTACCGCACAAGACAGGTCTACCAGATCCTCC
>NW_015151568.1:14860-18293 GCF_000732505.1 Cyprinodon variegatus | reverse complement strand
TGGCTAACGTTGGCCCGTCTGCGGCAGCCAGTGGCTAACGTTGGCCCGTCTGCGGCAGCCAGTGGCTAACGTTGGCCCGTCTGCGGCAGCCAGTGGCTAACGTTGGCCCGTCTGCGGCAGCCCTCTCTTGGCAAAGCTGTGTGTGAAGTACTGTTGGCTATGATGGTGATATTTTTGTATTATTTGGCAAAATGTACATTTGATTCATGTTTGTCTGACTGTGTTTATTATTAATCCCCCACTAAATGAAAAAAGTGATTGTCAAGGGCCCCAAATGTCCTAAACCCATCGCTGTTCAGCTTTGTAAATGATTGTCATTTATACATAAGGGTTTGATGGCTGCAATGGCAATAAGTATGATTCCATTTTTTACTAGGGTCATAAATCATTTTCAGCACACATTAAAAATTATATTTAATTAGTTACATGTATATGTTTATATGCATACTCCTGCATTGTTTACTATCAGAGACAATCTAAGTCTGCAGGGTGTATGAATAGTTTTGGGATAAAATGGAACTGACTTTCCTGACAGAACAAAGAGAACCGAGGATTGATGGAAAGACTGACTAGCCTGGCCAGCACTCATTCCCAAACAATGGACAGAGTTCGCAGTCAGGAGGCGCAGCTGGAAAAAATAACCAACCTGAAGGCCTCTGCAGAGGAAAGAGAAAGAAAAGCAAAAGAAGAAGCCAACCTGGTTTGTCTCAATATGAATAACTTTCATAGCGATATTTGAATTCACTGCTTCTTTTTGTTACATTTTTTTTGTATATTTCTAAATGAAATTGATTTGTTTTTTTTTATTTTAACTTTAGACAATTAATCAGCTTCAAAAGCAAATAGAGGCTCTAAAGCTTGAAAAGGAAAACATGGAGAAAAAGCTTGAAGCTTCCATCAAAGAAACCAAAGGTAAAAAGGTCTTTATATAAAACTGATCGGAATTTATGTTTAAAGTTATTAAAGGTGGGTAAATATAACCAGGACTGCTAGATAATACGGGAATCGTTCAGAAAGTGTTTTTATGAATAGAAATGCAGCCATCTTTCTGATTTATCCAATTATTTATAAACTACAGCAAACAGGAGGAACTTCCATAAGTTTCTGTTACTCAGCCGGTTTAAGTACAAAAAACAACATCAGTAAGGAAGAAACAAAGGATTGGACTTATTAAGTCCGAATTCAGTTACATTACTCATTTAGATTTATTTTTTTTTAAATGTAGTTATTTTTTTTAATTTAATTTTTATCTATTTATATTATTTCTTTATATTCTTTTACAGATTGTTTTGTTTTAAATGAATTATAATTTTTTTGATACCATTTTCCTTTGCAGCTGTGTTTGGAGCTTTTAATAATTTCAAAAAAGTTGAAAAAAAAAACAATCCTCTGGACTTTGTTTCCAAATTTGAAGACGTTTCGCTTCCCATCCAGGAAGCTTTTTCAATTCAAAACGTCAGAAATAGCGCTGAGTTCAACGCTATTGAGTTTAGAGATATACGAGTTCTATTTCTGACGTTTTGAATTGAAAAAGCTTCCTGGATGGGAAGCAAAACGTCTTCAAATTTGGTAACAAAGTCCAGTGGATTGTTTTTCAACTAATTTGGAATGACTGACCTGGATGACCAGTTTTAATAATCATAATCGATTCCAGCCCTGAAAAAAAGCTGTATTTTAAAAATAAGAAATCTGTTTCCATAAGTGATGGATGCAATTTCATTTAGAAATGTTGTTCTCATAGCAGCACAGTTTTTTATATTACATTTAATCTTAAAATCTATAGATATATCTCTTTAGTGAGTGAATGTTTCATTTGAAGGTCATAAGGGGCTTTTTAGCGGGGAAGGAAAAATGGGGACAAAGCCTGACATTCAAGGTCTTTAGAAAATGTACGTATAATTTAGTGAGCTCCAGTTACGACCAGCTCTCTTACTATGATGTATTGTAAAACATAACAGCAAATAAAAATCACTCTAAAGTAAAAGTTCGTACTCCTTGCTTTTCTTGATAAAATGACATATTCTGTGAGGAATTAGTGAAAAAGTTGAGCTTTCTGACTTAGTGGCAATAAAATCTGTTTGCTATTTGCAGCTGTGCTCTGAAGTTCCAAAAGATGCACCATTACCCGTAAATAATTTCTGTAAAGTAATTTGTTTTTTTACAATAAAGTAAAATGACTCCCATACAGTGGATTGTGCAGGCACTTTGCAATGTTATTTTTCATACTCTATATATTAAGTTTTTTCTAACGTTTTTATAAACTATTGCAACCTTTCAGTTTGCATTTTTTACAGAAATAAAGGATTTGAATTGAATTTAAACAGTAACTCCTGCATGTTACTGCTGTGTTACATCTTACAGAAAGTTTTGATCAAGTGAAAATGAGCCTTCAGGAAGAGAAAGAAAATGAAGTCCGACTTAGAAAGTAAGTCTATTTAAAATTACGTTTCTTGAGCCAAGAATTTAACCGTTTGTTTTTGTGTTTAATAAAAAAAAAATCTCAAAAAAAAAAAAAGACTAAATAAATCTGCAGCAGGTCGACTGTGATTCAACTGATCACTGCTGGTTTTACTGTAGAATTGCAGAAAACAACATCGAGATCCAGAGACATGATAACGAGAAAGAGCTGGAAACTTTGAAGGAGGAGATAAAGCGATTAAAAGAGGAGAGAGTGAGTCTGAAGAGGAAGATGGAGGAGGGAGCACAGGTGAGCTCCGACCTGCAGGAACAGGTCCTTCAGCTCACCAAGCATGTGAAGGTCATCCCAGAGCTGCGCAGAGACATGAACAACCTGCAGAATCAGAGGGATAACCTGGACCGCAGGATGAAGGAACAGTCAGAGCAAACAAGAGGTTTACAGATGTTACGCTAATTTTTTTTACCTTAATCTCCTCACAGAAATAAAGTCTTTAAAAATAATTAAATATTGTTGCAGCGAAAACAAAGGAAATCATAAGACAGCTGCTTGGCGGTGTTGTTGAAGAGGAAAAAATTGGAGGGTAACTTATTTAAGTTTCAAAAGTTTCACATTTTTATAACTTTTTCAGCATTTTATTTTAACGTTTATTTTTATTTAAAGGTTTATTCCAGACGATTCTGAGAAGATTTATGAACCAGATGATTTAGAGGAAGCTTTTGAGGGTCTTCAAAAAGCGACAAGGTAAAGAATTCAACGTGAAATTGTTGCATTTCTGTCCTCTGCTTTGGTTAAACTGCTAAGATGTCATTTTAAGGTCAGGGGCAGATTTAGGAAATGTAGGGCCCTAGGCAAAGACAGGCAGGGGCCCCATTATCCAGATAGAGAAATGTTAATAGAATAGACATCCATTATCTGTTCTAGGTTGTGTCCCTCTCTTCTTGTCCCTTTTCTTCTTGTTTTCCTCTCTATGTTTTGTACTCAGCTGACTTTTCATGCTGTCTCTAAAGGAATGAA
>NW_015151568.1:12682-13892 GCF_000732505.1 Cyprinodon variegatus | reverse complement strand
TCAATTTAGCACAATTGCAAAAAACTAACAAGTTTTATGGGGCCCCAAGAACTTGGGGTCCTAGGAAACTGCCTAGTATTGCCTAATGGTAAATCCCCTCCTTGTTTAAGGTTAATGGAAAGCCACCAGAGGGAGCAGAAGGAGATGTATGAATCTCAGCTGGAGGGCCTGAGCCTGAAAGTGGACCACCTTCAGAATGAGAACAGCAAGCTGCAAAATCTTTTCCACGAAAAAAGTAACATCAATGAGGATATTCGCCAAGAGGTGTCCAGGCTCAGCAGTGAGAACTCTGTACGCTCCCAGCTTCATTTCATCACCAAAATACGACGATAAACAGCTTAAATGAGTTGATGCAAAGCTTTGATGGTGTTTTACTCCAACAACCAGGTCATACCAGAGCTGAAGCTGCAGGTTTCTGAGCTGCAGAGACAAAAGCAGGAGCTTGATGCCGTTGTCAAGGAGCAGAGCTGCGAGTTAGCTGGTAAGGTTCATCTTTAAAGCTATTAAACTCTGCTTCTGTCTCCTTGAACCCCAGTGGACCACTGCACCACCTGCACGCCCATTTTTATTTTAATTTTAAAAAACTATTATTTTTGTTAAATATCTGCCATAAGAAATATGTTGCCATTTGAAATAACCTCTTAGGATTCTTTGCTTTTAAAATAAGGAAAAACATGAAACAATTTATAAAACTGAAGCTTGGATTTTTTTTTTCCTGTAGGATATTATTTGATGTATAAAAGAAGAAGAACAAAAAAAAATATTTTAAAACACCTCGTTTTCAAGCTAACTGAAGCAAAAAATGGCTCTAAAAACATATTTCTGGTGCTTTCCAGTCTAAGGTATTTGTTCTTATAGTACATTATTTAGTTCTTTCCATCATTTTTAGCCACTATTAAGAGCTAATGTAGAGGGTCCAAAGAGCCACATGAGGCTCTGGAGCTGCAGGTTGCAGACCCATGATTAGATCAGGGGTCACCAACCTTTTTAAGGCTGAGGGCTGCTTCATGGCTACCAAGTCATAGGAAGGGCTACCAGTACTGACCTATATACTCTGCACCTATTGCACATTATCGGGCATCAATGCTGCTGAACGTTTAACGTTTAACTTTTAGCCCTTAAATTTTCATCTCATTTCTATTTTCAATAACGCATTTTTTGCACAAATGCCTATTTGCACTGAACCACTGCAACTTGCACACTGTCTCTT
>NW_015151568.1:9346-11542 GCF_000732505.1 Cyprinodon variegatus | reverse complement strand
CTTATTTTATTCTTTTATTCATTTCTAATTTTCTTTTTAATGTCATTTTGAAACCACTGAAATATGATGAAATAGTTAACATGATGAAATAATACACAAATGATTAAAAAGAAGAGCAACAGAATAAAAAAAAAAAAAGTTCTTCTGTTTTCAGAGGACGAAGAGGGCCCCCCATGTGGTCCTTGAGGGCGCCTTGGTGCCCGCGGGCACCGCGTTGGTGACCCCTGATCTAGATGATGTTTGAGTTTTTTTTAATCAATCTTTATCTGACCTTTTTTTTCTTTCTCATACAATGAAAGAGAAAAATAATGAGATCAGCACCATTCTCCACAAGAAGATCGCAGAAGAAAGCACGCAACGCCGGTAACATTTATTTCACCGTTCATTTTTCTCACTCAGAGTGCTGAATCATAACTTCCAGCTGTCTTAATGCGTTTTAGGCACTTTGAGGAGAGGGCCAAGGAGCTGGATGAGACCAGGGAGCAGCTTCAGGGAAGGATAGAGGAACTGGAGGAGGAGAACGAACACTTGAAAAGACAGCAGCTGATGGAGGGAGAAGTGAAAAGAAAGCTGCGAGAGGAGGCGTCACAGTTAACCGCCGAGAACATGGTGTGTGAGAGAGATAGCCTCCGAGATGAAGGGTTACTGTGCGAAAAGTTAAAAACCGACGGTTGTTAACGTGTCATTAACACGCAGGACTTGGAGGAGCAGCTTGACCAGAAGGAGCGATGCATCAAGAAACTCCATAAGCAGATAAAGAGTCTGAAACGCTCACAGAGAGGTGGAGTTATATTGTCCTCCATACATAATCAAAATAATTTTAATTTCACAATGTTTATAACGTATGCTGCTTCTCCCACAGCGAAACAAAATCCCGCTCTTCCTAAAGAATACCTCGGCATGTTGGAGTATGGGAGGGAGGATGAAGCAAGGCTCATTCAAACTATCATCATAGGTATGTTGCTGAAGATTCTCAGTCATCCAGGTCAGTCAGTCCAAAAACAGTTAGAAAACAATCCTCTGGACTTTGTTTCCAAGTTTGAAGACGTTTCTCTTCCATTCAGGAAGATTTTTCAATTCAAAATGTCAGAAATAGCGTTGTGTTCCAGGCTTTATAGCAGGGGTAACCAATTAAAATCAGCGGGGCCAAATAAAGAAAATCATCAACCAGTAAAGGTCCGGAGACATTTTCATATTCAGTACATATTCGGTACATTCAATTTGCATCATAATGCATATGCAGTACATTCAAGAAAATGACATTTTGAATATAAAAAGCTTCCTGGATGGGAATAGAAACATCTTCAAACTTGGAAACAAAGTCCAGTGGATTAGTTTTAAACTGTTTTGGAATCATCATAGTTATGAGTAGGGGTGCGCAAAATAATCGTCACGATGATGCATCGTGATTCTAATTTTCGTGATCTACTGCATCGATTCTTGACGCCAAGTATCAATTATTAATTAGAAAAAAATGAATAAATAAAATTTGGTTGGCGAACATCAGCCAAAAACAAGTGTAATACAACTTCCAGTCCAGTAGATGTCGCTGCCTTGTGTCGCAAGCATTTCCAGCCGCGGGATACTGCGACGAGTCATTCATAAACAAAACACGGAGGAGATTGAGAAACTTCGTCCGGCTCCATCACATTTCAAATCCGATGTTTGGAAGCATTTTGGTTTTAAAAACGAAGGTAAAAATAAAGTTGATATATTGTTACAGCAGTATTTGTTTTCATGGCAATACCTCCAAAAGTCATTTCAAAAATACAGCTATGTATGAATGCATCGCAATAATTCAAGTATCGTGATGCATCATGATAGAATCGCATCGTGTCATATGAATCGTGATTCGAATCGCATCGTGACTTCTTTGGCAATATCCACTCCTAGTTATGATCTTCTAGCTAATGAGCTTTCTTTGAATTTCAGTATAATAATGATGATGTTCTCCTTCATTTTAACAGACCTGAAGCCCAAAGGTGTGGTGGTCAACGTGATCCCGACTCTGCCAGCTTTCCTCCTCTTCATGTGCGTCCGTCATGCCGACTACCTGAATGATGACAACAAACTGAAGTCTCTGATGAATTCCATCATTCAAGGGATCAAAAAAGTCACTGTGGTAAAACTGGTTTTCAGTCTGTGTACTAAGATCCATTTTATTGAATATATTCTGCGTGTAAAGATGCATCTGCA
>NW_015151568.1:6122-6601 GCF_000732505.1 Cyprinodon variegatus | reverse complement strand
CATTTTGATTTTAAAAACAAAGGTAAAAACACATCAAAGATGCTCCCCGAAACTGTGGATATCCAAACTGGGCTTTTATCAAATCAGCAAGGAAATCCAAAAGACACGCAACAGAAGACAGCGATGGGAAAATTAAACGCAAAAACATCACAATCCCTTATGTTGCTGGTGTGTCTGAAAAGCTCAAGAGGATTTTCTCCAAACACAAGATCCCAGAACATTTCAAGCCAAACCAAACCCTTAAACAGAGGCTAGTTCATCCTAAAGATAAAACCCCCAGACTGAATATGAGCGGAGTGGTATATGCTGTTCAGTGCAGCGAGGAATGCTCTGATCTTTATATTAGAGAAGACTCTGGACAAGACTCAGCAGTACACCTACACCTTGTGGACAAAGGACATTCTTTTGAGGACCAGAATGTTCATATTCTGGATAAAGAAAATAGATGGTTTGAGATGAAGGAAGCCATCTATGTTAAG
>NW_015151568.1:0-2522 GCF_000732505.1 Cyprinodon variegatus | reverse complement strand
TTTGTTCCAATTTTCTAGTTTGAAAATTCTCGCTGGTTCCGCCATGATAACGCCACTGCGCTAGCAATGAGCATGCCTTTCACTGGGGGCGTGTAGCAGTTCTCGCCGTAAAGCAAGACCGACTCTCGCGAGACTTCTGAGCCTGTGGGTGCGGGCCGAGGGCTCCTGCAATTGCAAGTACTGTATTTCCCCCACAGGCCACCAGGGCGGCCGAGAATACCTTTGTTCGACCTGAAATTACTCATTTAATCATCCAAAACGTTATGGAACACATTAATTAACTAAAAAAATTTGCATAGTATGCCTTTAATATATTTTAATCCTTTTCCCTGTTTTTTATTTCATGCCTTTTTGTGCCCCCATGAAAACACGCTGCTACCCTCCACCCCCCGTGGCCCCCCTGGTACATTTGGTCTAGAACCGCCTCTGTGTGTTGACTTCTAAGAATTAAAAAAATCATTAAATCCAAGCATGCTAAGTTGCTTCTGACATTCGTCTGTTTCAGGCTTACAAGGAATTTGAATCTTTGTCCTTCTGGCTCTCCAACACATACCAGCTGCTCAACTGTCTAAAACAATACAGCGGGGAGGAGGTGAGCACTTCCCCGACTCTTCTGGTCTAACCTGTCTAAACTCTCGCCTACAGTGGAAAGTATGTTTTTTTTTTCCTTTGTCTCTTCTTACAAAAGGAGTTCCAGAAACAGAGCACAGCGCGTCAGAAAAAGAACTGCCTGCAGAACTTTGATTTGTCCGAACACAGACAGATTCTCAGCGACGTGGCCATACAGATCTACCATCAGCTCATCTCTGTCATGCAGAAGATCCTCACGCCTACTATCGGTGTTTTACCCAAACACTTATTCTACATTTTAGGTTGGATTTTGATTCCTGTAGGTTAACACCTGTCGCATGTCTTCTAACAGTGCCTGGTATGTTGGAGCATGAGAGCCTACAAGGAATTTCTAGCATGAAACCGACCGGCTTTAGGAAGCGTTCCAACAGTATGTATAAGGACTCAGAGAAATACACCATCTCCTCCATCCTGCAGCAGCTGTCTGTCTTCCATTCTGCCATGAGCCACCACGGCATGGAGCAGAGCCTGATCAAACAGGTTGTCAAACAGCTCTTCTTCCTGGTTGGCGCCACCACCTTCAACCACATCATGCTTTGCAAAGACATGTGCTCTTGCAGGAAAGGGATGCAGATTAGGTTTGTTATGGCAACATCTGCATGAAGGGTGGAGAAGAGATTTGATGTTAAAAAAAAGTTTCACTTTTCTGTTAGATGTAACATCAGTTACCTGGAAGAGTGGCTGAAGGAGAATGAGCTCCAGAGCTCCGGGGCCATCGATACGTTGAGGCCTCTGGCTCAGGCTGCCTGGCTGCTGCAGGTCAACAAGTCCACTGATGAAGACGCTCAAGAGATTGCTGAAAATTGCACTGAACTAAACCCTGATCAGGTACTCCAGTCTCTGATATCCATCCGCGTCCCGTTGCTTTTTTGACGTTTATGCAATACTTAAAACTTAACTTGTATTTAAATTTTCAGATTGTTAAGATTTTGAATTCCTACACACCCATAGATGATTTTGAGAAGCGAGTGACCTCATCGTTTGTCCGCAAAGTTCAGGTAAGCTTTGCTGTTTAGTCAGGTTTAAATGAGCGGAGTCTCTTCTGAGGTTTAATTAAAGGAAAAGTCCGGTCGGCAAGGAATAACCAATGGATCATTATTTATACCTAAAATCTAGTGATGTTATGAGATGAGCCGAGGCTTCGAGGCGTGTGTCGAGTAATGGAGGGCACGTTTCCCCGAAGCGCGTGTCGAGGCGTGATTCATTTAGAGGCGGGGCCAAAATTGATGACGTCCGAGGCCTCGCTACCATGAAACCATGTGACTGCTTCGGGAAGCGGTTCGGGAAATGCAAGAATTTTGACAGTATTCAGTCAAGATGTGGGAGTTTGGAGGAGAGTTGCTTTCAGCGGGATAAAGTTTGGATAGACTCTAAGAATAGATTGGTCGTTTTTCCAACCAATCTAGTTGCTTAAAACAAATTTGGTTAGAATAAACAATGTAATGGTCATAATTTGAGCAAACCACCGGACAAAGCCAGTGTTGACACGTCACTGTTAAGTAGTATTTTCTCCTTGCATTGGTTACCGTAAATCCTCTAATATAGGCCGGGGCCTTTATTTCACTCAGGTGCATCTTGGTCCAGGCCATTATTGGAAGGAGGCCAGAATTAGAGGCAGGCCTCTATTTCTATTTGATCAAAACAGACGACCAGTGGAAGGAATAAAATCCAGATTTTGTGTCTCTTTAAACCTATAAAATACTAGGTTCATTTATTGAAAAAGTGCAGTTACCATAACGGTATGCAGAACATTATTCAGACAACTTCCAGCAGCTGCTATTTTTCTGCACAGCAATACAAAAAAAAAGACACAGAATGGATTCTTGGCCAAACAAAGTTAAAAAAAAAAAATAATGGAAACTGTTCTGGCATCACAGCCGGTCATAAAAACC
>NW_015151567.1:246456-247649 GCF_000732505.1 Cyprinodon variegatus | reverse complement strand
TCAGGTTAATGGATATCAGGGAGACTCCCGGAACTTCCGGGAGACTTGGGAGACTCTGGGATAGAGAACAGGTTCAGATTGAACTGGTTTCCCCTCCGCTCACTAAAGACCTACTGAAATATCTCTCTTCTTTAGGGAATAAAATTAAATATATTTCTTTAAATATGTTTATATTCTGTATTCCCATGTATTTGCAGTGTGACTGTGGTTGCACACTATAGTAAGTATTGGTTGAAGATACCTGGACCGATCATCTACCAGCATGGTGTCACCCCCCTCCCTCCTCTTTTCAGCACAACCCCTAATGTTATTCCAGCAAGCACCCCTTCCACCCTCCCTGGGCCTGTGAGTGACTCCGAATTACATATACTGACTGTGACGACGTTTTATGCTAACAGTTGTGTTCTCTCACACGTTTAGATTACTTCTGAGGGCTGCGGGGTTCTGAAATCTTGCCTTGTAGACCCCCCAGGATGCGATCCAGGGGAAGATCTCCACTGCTTTTTCTTATCCATGTTTAAAGAAGATTCAGAGAAACAGGTTTAATATGTATATCAAAACAATTAAAACTTATTCTTATATCACCCCCCCCCGAAAAAAACAGTAGAAGCACAGTCAAACACGTATGTCTCCAATTTGAACCAAAGTCTATTAATCTCTTAGGCCAAGAATCTAAATAAGAACATTTTTCACCCATAGACGGCCATCTTAAACTGCCAGATTGGGAAACATTGCAAATCTGGCAGTTTATAGAGGAACATATTATTTGGTTAAAAGAAAGCATTTTAGCTTTATTATAATTTAGTTTGTTGCAAGGATTTTACAGTTTGAAGAAATAGAAAATGACACCATATGTCAACCGTCACAAGGATGTGCATGACAAGGAAGAGCTATATATATACTGCATGTATCAGTTAGGTAGATAATATTGTATTACTTCTTGAGCTCCTTGACTTATTTACTCTCACAGGTAGGAGCTTCGGCCGGAGAGTAAGTGTTGGGGCCGGTATGATTCAGGGTGGGCCGGCCCTCGCACGCTGAAATCAGGACCTTTCCACCGGTCCTAATCTGTGGTCCTAATCTGTATCACAGATTACCAGTCCGAGCCTGCTCTTTATCATGCAGGCTAAGAATGTTTCTTTTTTATTGTAACTCTAACATTTGCAAAGATTTACTTGGAAAGGCGCAATTAT
>NW_015151567.1:241522-243016 GCF_000732505.1 Cyprinodon variegatus | reverse complement strand
AGGTTTTGGATAAGCTAGACGCCACGACTTAGTAGTAACAGTAAGAGTAAGTCAGTATGAGTTACACTTAACATAGGTCAACGATTAAATGACTTACCTCTAACTTATGGCATATGCAGGAATACGTCGGAAAATCTTGAGCATGCTTAAAATTTCTCGATTTACTCGCCGTATGTCGACGTGTTCCAGCGTGTTCCAGCATATTTCAGAGTGCTCATAACGTATACAAAACGTACCCATAACGTATCCAACGTATGACAGCGTTTTTGCCCGATTTTTTGTACGTCAGGCATATGCTGGTCTAAATCGTCAAGGTGTGACAGGGGCTTTAGACTCCTCTTTACTGCAGCATAGCAGCATCATTTTGTATATAAAATTAGTGAGAAAACTGACCCTACCTATTACCTCTCAGGCATTAGAGGAGCTAACCAAGCCCTGACTGATAGCCACCACCTTCAGCAAGCAGATACTGGAAAGTGTTAACACCCAAAAGGGGAGTTTAGAAGCAGTTTGAGGATTATGTGCTTTCGTTTCTCCAGTGCTTTGGAAACCATCCAGTGTAGCCTTCTGAGGGACAAGCTGGAGCTGAGAGTGAACCACCACCTGTCCCAGTGGACCACCCCAATGGTCACTAGCTGTGTTTCCGGCAGTTGGGTCTCAAGTGCATAGCCCCACAGGGAGCTGTTCTTGCTTACACCCTATTCTGCAGACTAACCCATCAGCCCATTGCATTGCCATAGTCAGAAGTATTCAAATGAGGCTCCTTTCCTGGATGTCACAATAGCTTTTTAGGAACTTTTGGACTGGTGCCAGCAGAACCACCCACTACAGGGAACTTGTATTGACATTGTGGACTCCTAGACGTGCCAAGGTGTTCACCTGAACAATAAATGACTGGAATCACAACACTTTTGTTCCTTGTAGAAAGCGTCAGAGCTTTCTACAAGGAACATAACCCTAACTCTAGAAAGAAAGATAGGCGCTGATGGACCATGATAAATAAAATAACATAATAAATAAATATGTAATAGTGTCACAGAGGTATAAAAGTTAGGGCAAATAAACCGTTAATATAACAAGATAAAAACATTATCATGAAGGTGAGAAAGTTTTCACCTCTTGCCATCCATTGTTTGCTTGCAGCGTGGACTCTCCTCTGTGTCATGGAGACTGGCAGATGGACTAATTCAGTGTAGATTTAGTCGAGCAGTGAGACTTAGCCATGAAGAACCAGCCCGCTATGATCTGGACCAGCATTATTATCTCTTCTTGGCCAGTGGACATGGTAAGAAACAAAATATATATATAACCTTGTTTAATGTGGAACTATGGAAGTTCGCAGGAATCGTTTCTCACCGTTCAAAAGTTTGGGGTCACATTGAAATGTCCTTATTTTTTAAGGAAAAGCACTGTAGTTCTCAATGAAGATGACTTTAAACTAGCCTTAACTTTAAAGAAATACACTCTATACATTGCTAATGTGGTAAATGACTA
>NW_015151567.1:236767-238299 GCF_000732505.1 Cyprinodon variegatus | reverse complement strand
GAAACACACAGCCAGGCAGACGAGTTCCGAGCCAGCTCCATGTCAGAGGATGAAGAGAGCACATCCAGTTAGTCACAGTCAGAGAAACAGGAATACACTGGAAAACAGGCCGATCTCCAACATCTATAAGCAAAGGTGTTGATGGCAGCAGCACAGCTGATATTTCTCTCCAGGATGGAGTCACAGCCAAGTTTTTTTATTACATATCTATATTTGTTTACTTATTAGAGGAGCATTGTACTTTACATTCTTTTTTTTAATGTTTTATTACACTATGAATAAAATGAACGATACAAAAAAACACAAAAAAACAGGGTTGGGCAGCAACTTTTTTTCATGACTGTTTGAATCAAACTCTCTGTGTAGCATGCAGGCGCCCACCCTTATATCGGCTGTAGTGTTGTGGGGTTATCTGTGCTTCAGCCAGTCATCGCTGTGTTCAGACCCCCGCCGGATTGTAAGAGGTAAACACACACAGGAAAAACATGTAAAAAATTAAACCACTGTAAGTCAGGTTTTAATGCAAAAGATGCTAAATGAATATCCTTAAGTCTTTGAGCAGCTTTTCTAAAATAAACCACAGAGCTGATAGTTGACATCATGGATATTACATCAGTTAATATATTTATATAATCCTCTATTTATGTTTAGGAGACCAATTTTTAACGTGTTTCACTGGGGAGTCGGATCTTTAACTGAAATCCTAGCAGGTGTTGTATGTTTTTGTTTTTTCCTTTCAAATGAGCTTGCATTACCTTTCCACATGTTAATTAAAGTTTTAATTTCACATTATAATCCGTCAGAAAGTCCTTTATAAATTAAGTTAAAGGAAATAATACTTTTATTTCCAAATTTCATGAATTAAGGCATGCATTATATTGATTATTTTATGGATTTCATTTTTGCAATAATCTAAATTAAATCCACAGTGACCAAATTAATCAACTCATATCTTTAATCTAATTTGCTATATCTTTATGCGTTAGGATTTATGTCATACCTTTTTATTATAATTGGTAATGGATTAAACAGAGTGCTGGGAAATGATTGGACCTTAGCTTTACTACCTAAACCTGCTTTAAACTTCTTCTCATGCTGTCTGCTTTTTATTTTCCACCCAAGATTCACTGGTCTAACTTACATCCTGCTTTCTTCCAGTGGCTGCCATGTTTACAGGCATTCGTCAGTCCTCGTTGCTCCTCCCTTTTCCACAAGCAGAAAATGTTCTGATTGGCTACGTGACTTGGTTGGCCTTTTTCCGGCTTCTTCTTTTGATCAACAAACACTTTAAGTTCAGGAAATGTATGAAGATTAATTTGCCTGTTCGTTTGCAGAGTATATACTAGTCATTAGTTATTAGTTGTGTTTGTTAATCTGAAGGTTTTCTTTATACATCTGCAGCAATGCAATTAGATGAGCAACCGATTGTCTCCTCTGAACAACTACAGCTTAGTTCTAAGGTAAGAAAACCATTTAAACTCTAAGAGTCTCTTTAGACCAGATTGAGTTGTATCTAAAAAAAATAGATCAGT
>NW_015151567.1:233971-234891 GCF_000732505.1 Cyprinodon variegatus | reverse complement strand
ATAACTTTATTTATTATATTATTATTAAATAACATAATAAATAAACACAAATATGCTGTACAGTAAAGTGTTTTAACAATATAAATACTGTTCACATGGAGAATAAATAACTTGACATTTTTACGGTAATGGACATTTGAAAATATTATTTAACTCACTAAGTTAAGTTATTTAACTGTCTAAGATAGAAACTGTGCGAAATCAACTTATTGAGGTTGTTGGGAACAGTGGAGGTAATAAAGTCTTCCAGCTGCTGGGAGGAGGGATCTGTGATAATGCTCCCTGGTGCATTTAAGGAGCAGCAGTCTGTCACTTTTTACCCGGATAAATCAAGCCCATCGACATGCCTTCTCTGGAAAAGGACATATACTGGAGTTCCATGAAATCCAAGGTTTGAATGGCGAAGAATATGGGGACATTTTTTAAAGGAAAAGATTTTATACTTTTCCTACCTGAAAAGTATAAACTGCTTCTGTGAGGTTTGTAGCAGTTTTGATGTTTTAATAGATGTTTTATTTCCATGTCTGTTTCAGGACTCATGCTTGAAGACTCTCCTGTTAGCTGCCCTGGCTTTGGGAAACACTGGCCTTCTGATAGCTTTGCTGTCTACTATTGCTGAACTTTGACATTTTTAGTGCAATAACCTAAGTAGAGATTATTAACATTCTGTCAGTGCAGGGTTTTAAGTTCGGCCTGGCTCATAATGTATGATAAACAATCCTTAAAATGTGGAGGGAAACACTGTCTGTGTTTTAATAAATCATTATCTAACCCATTCCTTCACCAAATACTTGTATTTGTTTTATTATCATTAAAAATTTTTCAACCAGCTAGTTTAGAGGAGAACCAACTCATATTTGCAATGGCAACCTGGCCAAGAGGCAGCAGTTAAAAATAATCAGAGATGGGAAGTAACGAAG
>NW_015151567.1:228965-230990 GCF_000732505.1 Cyprinodon variegatus | reverse complement strand
AAACACGCCCCATAATCACAGCTCTATGGAGCAGCATCAGACTCATATTCTGACTAGAATTGAGTCGGACTACGTTAGGCTAACGAATCTGACCCACATGCAGAGAAACCACTCAGAGAGCACGGTCAAATTTTCACAGGTTTATGTGGAAGTCAACAGGAGTAGGATCTGGTACTTAGTGAGCTGGTGAACCGGAACTGGAAGTGAGAAGGGAAGTTCTGAGGTCAGTTCAGGGACCGTCGGAATCTTGGATGCTCTTAGATAATGCAGGAATGGGACTCACATTTGAGGGGGGCCTGGTTAGTCCTTGAATCCAGTCTGTGTGGGACATCCAGTGAAAAGAGCACACGTTGGAGGGCGGACAGGTAGACAAGCGTTGGACCCGGAGGAGTAATGGAGTGGACTGTCACTCGGATTTCCGATGGGAATTTGAACGGAACATGTGGAGGTTTACCCCTACTCAGTGTGAACTTCCAGGGGGGTATTTCCTTCCAGGGGGGAGAAGGTCCAGGTATCCAGTAACACAGGAAAGCTTCCTGCCAGAGAGCAAAGACAAAAACTCGTTAGACTCAGAGAAACTAAGCTACGTTAGACTCAGCTAATCTCAGCTTGGCTAGAGTACCAAAACTGGCAAACAGTCTGGCCTCGAGGTAGTGACAGTCCACTGCTCAAATACTCCTCCAGATAATGGTCCAGTGAGCCGCAGGTGTGTAGGGAGGGACAGCGAAGACAGGGCGCCTCCTGGTGGTGGAAAGAGGAAACACACAAACTGGATTCCCATCACATATTGTCCTTTTCTATAGTGGGCTAATACACTTAGAGCCTTTGTTGCCATACGAGGGATATTTCAAGACTTTTTATATTTTTGCGGCTCCAGACAGATTTATTTTTTGTGTTTGTGGTCCAATATGGCTCTTTGAGCAGTTTGGGTTGCAGACCCCTGACCTGGGGCCTCTAGTTGCCTGCTCAACAAGTGCTTTTTGCATATCTCATAACCCCACTCCTATTGTGTCACTCTCATTAGCTTTTCTAGGCTGGTGTAAACCCAATTTAAACAGGCATCAATCAAGTCAACATTTTGAACCTCTTCAGTCCACATGCAGTGTTCTACCCTTTGCCTGCATGGTCCCCGACGTTCAGTGAAACTCAGTCTCAGGACGTCACATCTTAGCTGCATCAGCAGGAAAATCTTCTCTCACATTCATCACCAAGACTCTGTGGAGCCCTGTTTGAGGCGTGGCGTCGGCGTCACGCTCTGATGGATGTCAGATGTTCAGACTTGCAGTGACAGCTTCACCCTGAGACCACGGTGACCTGTGACCTTTCAGGAATGGACAAGCCTGGTAACCAAAACAGAGGGCTTTTGTGCAGGTCAGAGGGAGAACATCTGCTGTGCTGAAGACACAGAGATATGAGAGGGATTAACCCATGGCTATTCTCTTCAGTGTGTCCGACCACATCGGACAAAAGGTGATACAGAAATCCACTGTACACAACGCAGTTCAGAGTAAACCCTTTTTTTTTTAACCTGTAGAGACGAAGATGTCTTTTTGGCTCAGCAGGGAATTATATTTCACTTAAAATAACATTTAAAACACAAGGTAAATGTTTGCTATGCATCCTACTGGATATTCTTTCACAACGCCACAGGGGGTAATCAGCATATCTTTGTTTTTTAATTGGATTTGAATTATAATAAATCATCCAGAAAACTGAATGTCATGGCAACTCAGTGGGAAATTATTATTTTCATCATACTATGTCATAAAATCATGCGAGAATTTAAATTAGCAGACTTGGATGTTACTAGAATATAAAAAGGAAATGTGAATGGAAATCATCTAAAAGTTTTCCTCTATTTTTACTAATATGTACGGTGGCTGAGAAGTGCAAAACACATTTACAATTCAAAAACACATTAACAAATAAAAAACAAAATAACATTTGAAGAAACAAAATTATATTTTATGAAACAAAAGTTAAAATTTTTAAAAACAAATTTACATTTTAGCAAACAAATTCACA
>NW_015151567.1:224928-228037 GCF_000732505.1 Cyprinodon variegatus | reverse complement strand
ACAGATTGGCGGAAACTGGCTTCCATAGTAATCACAGCAGGTGTGGGAAAAAGTGAAATAACCTGTAAGTAGAAAGAAATCATCGCAGATTACTCTAAAATCTAATTATGTATTGAAGTGAAACACAGAAAAGCTCATTAAATAAATATTCTTAGTTGAAAACTCTTTGCTGATGTCGACAGCTTCAAGTCCTTTTTATTCTTCACTGGCTTCCAGTTTATTTGCTTTTATAACCCTTAAAGTACTGATGACATTCTTTTATTACAAGAAGGTCAAGGCATCAGTGGTGCCCGGGGTCATTGGGGCCCTCGGGGCAGTGACCCCCAAACTTGAAGAGGGGTTACAGCAGATCCCTGGAAATACAGATATTTCGTTCCAGAAGAGTCCAGTTCTAGGAACAGCAAAGATTCTGGCAGAACCCTCAATCTCCCAGGCCTCTGGTAGAGGACTAGAGCTTGGAGGAAAAAGGGGGGAAGACTGTAAGTTCATGTAATTCCAGATGTTTTTGTTTATAAAATGATTTATTTGTTCCTTCTTGGTGTTTTATTTTGTTACTTTTATTTTGAAAATATTTTTTGTAAGTATTTTCAGGATTTCCATTTTCATTTTAACTCTTAGGGTGAGTTTGATTTCAGAGGCCGCATCCTCCTCACTGCAAAAGCAATGTCGAAAGAAGTCAACATTTCTTAGATTAAATGTAATTTAATTTGACTTTTTACTCTGCCAATGGAATGAGTATTTTTACGGTTAAAATCAGATGATTCGATAATATGCACTGAAAATAAGACGATGCTATTGCTTTTTCCTATTTTAAATGTAAATTCCCTTGCTCAATTGGCAAAGTGTCTCACTTACCTCCTCAATTCAAGAAAAAATGCACTTATTTTAATAAAATTTGACTTATCTAGATTTTGATTTTTTTTTTCAGTGCAAGCACTAGTTCACTGGAAAAAACGATCTGGAAATAAGTAAAAATGTCTTAAATTAAGTGTATTTCCCCTTAATTTGAGTAGGTAAATTATATAGTTTGCCAATGGAATAAGTATTTTTACTCTTAAAATAAGATATTTAGATAAAATGCACATGAAATAAGACAATATAATTGTTCTTATTTTAAATGTAAATCGTCTTGTTCCATTGGCAAAACCTCCCTTTTACCTTCTCGATTGAAGAACAAATATACTTATTTTAAGAAAAAATGACTTATCTGGATTTTAATTTTTTCCAGTGTTCTACCTGGACTGGGTTCTTCCAGGTCCATAAAAATAAGGAAGCCGGGAGATTTTGGCTTCTTGGATTCAAAGGTTCGCTCAGCATATTTTCCTCTGAGAACAGATTCACAGAAAAGCAAAGGCCTTTTTTTTTTTTGGCAAATATTAAATATCTTTTGTTCATTAAACTCGTCTTATGGCGAGTGGCCTACGACTTGGCAGCTAAAATCTGAACAAAAAAAAATAATATTTTTTTAAGCCCAACAGGAACACTGTCTCAATATTGAATCATTCCTGATGTGATCTTTGCTTTCTATGTCTTTTTATATTTTATTTTATTCATCTCCATGGAAAACAGCTTATTTCACCATAAAGCATGCTGTTAATATTATCAGGCCCATATTGTTTGTTTGTCTTTGTTCCATCTGGTGGTGGAGTTTGGTATTTACCACCTTAGCCTGCCTCTTGGATGTCACTGAGCGAAGAGGCTCCTTTCTTCAGGCTAGGACACTTGTTACATGAACTAGAGTGACATGAGAACCAAAATACTGTGGAGCAAACAAATAATTAGGCAAATATCAGTAAAGGAAACCTTTCTGTTGCATGTTTTAGCTGTGACAGAATTAAAATTTCTAAAAAAAATTAGGGCTAATTTTACTCTATTTGCATATTCTGTTTTACCAAGAAAGAAAACAAACTACTCTTCAACATAATCTATTATATATAAACCAACAAAAAATAAATTAAAGAAAAGATGCTGGAGCAAATGAGAATCACCAGAAAGCAAACATAGCAGAATTTTTTATTTTAAGTGAAAGGTCTGGGGTTGTAGGTTGTGCACATAAAGAGCTGAGCCGTTTGGCAGCAGAAGCTGCAGTTGCCATAGGAACCAGCAGAGACTCCAGGAAGTATGGCTCCCAGTCCACACATTACCAGAGAAATGATCAGGATCCTTGTGGCTATTAAGACCTGTTCTGTATTCATAGATTCATTTTGTAAGAGGAGTGATTTTATGTATGATAAGAACTGTGGTTTTAGTTCCTACACTTTCATATTCATATTAAATGAGCTAACTTTAAATCTAAAAATCTAAAGACGAAAATGGATCATTAGTGGTAAAAGGAAAAAAACCAGGAGAATCTTTGTTGATGGAAAAACAAAACATAGGCAAGGCAAATTTATTTGTATAGCACAAGTCAGTATAAAGACCATGCAAAGTGCTTTACATGATTAAAATATAGGAAAATAAAACAGAATCAAAGGAAAAAAAATGTGGAAACAAAAAACATTAAAAACAGTTGAACTAATGATGTTTCAGTTGAACTTTCAGGATTTGGTTATGGAGTGTTGACCCAAAAGCAGAGGCAGGAAGGCAGAGGTGAATTTCTTTAGATTTAATGAAAGGGAAACTGAAAACAAAGGCAGGTTATCTAAAAATCCAATAATGAAAACGAAGTCCAAACTAACATGAAACCAGGAGTCCAAAAATCCAAAAGAATCAAACATAAAAAACTAGTCAAAACGAACCAGAAACCATGGAGACATCAGGGGAATCACTGTCACAACGAGGAAGACTCAGGAAGACGGAGTTGGAGGAAGTTTGATGAAGTTAGGCGGTGTTTGACGAGGACCCAGCAAAGAGGAATTGAAGAGAGAGGGCTTTTTAAAGGAGACTAAGACAAAGAGGGGGTAATGAGGAAACTGGGAGCAGGTGTGCACAGAGCAAGAGAGGGAAAGAGCTAGGGAAGAAGGAGAACATAAGAGGGCAGCAGAGAGCAACAAATAGAAAACTGGAAGACTGGAAATAACAACAAAATGTTAATTAAATTACTAGGACTATAAAACATGGAGAAAAGAAAACTAAACACTCAAAAGAAAACATAACAGAACCCAGACTA
>NW_015151567.1:221669-223273 GCF_000732505.1 Cyprinodon variegatus | reverse complement strand
GAATATGAATGCAGTAAACAGCTTTACTAAAGGACAGTTGAATAATTTACAAACACACAATGCTTCCCGGATTCAGCCACCAACTATTGAAAATCACAAAATAGTTTAATCTAAATGGAAAAGGGATTAAAACGTTTTGAAAAACTAAAGGTGATATTAGCCATGTGAAGGCTGATGTGTGTATGGGAGTACTGTGGCTGCTTTAGCTCTCATTTTCCACCAGGTGGCAGTGTCTTCAATGAAAATAAACTTGTACGCTCACTTTTGTCCAGCATACTTGTGCTGTTCCTGAAAATTTATTTAATTCTTGTAAAAAGAAAGAGATTGAAAATAAAAAAATATGCTAAACTGTAGAAAAAATAAAAGTGTTAAATGTTGCTGGAAGGCTAATGAAAACGTTTGTCCTGAGTTTCCCTGTTATCCTGTAACTTGGTGATATTTCTCTCCATATCAGGTAATATCAGCTGCAGGAAGTAGGCAGGTTTCCTCTCATCAAGACCTTTCGCATAAAAACAGAATTATATAATCTGGCTCAAGATACAGTTTTATTGACCTTCCTGCCCCCCGTTCTGCTGCTTTCAGAAAGTCCCACAGAGGAAAGTTTTTCTTTGAGAGTTTTTATTCCTAAATGGAAATGTTGATTAATATTTAGGTCTAAATATATTAAAACAGTTAATTTAAGATAAAGGTGAGTAAAGTAGTCCAGTTCTACTTACAGATCAGACTCTCTGAAACGCAGTTGCAGGGATTGTCCTAGTGTGTTTGATGTCTAGGGCGAACAAGTCCTTCCGGCGCCACCACCAGGTACATTACAGGCACAACCAGAAAAAAATGTATATGACAAACAACGAGGAAATTGAAGTATTACTGTAAACAAGCGTATCCTGTATTTGTAGCTCCAAGTAAAATAAAATAAAATAAAATATTCCTGGATGAGTAACAGCTCCTATTTGCGAAAGTTGACAAATATCAGCAACTGGAAACATCCCCCCCAAAAAAAAAAAAAAAAAAAAAAAACAATCCACTGGACATTGTTTCCAAATTTGAAGAAGTTTCGCTTCCCATCCAGGAAGATTTTTCAAATTTGAATTGAAAAAGCTTCCTGGATGAGATATATCTGTCGTGACTCGTGATCTTGGTGCTGATGAGAGGTTAATGGTCCATTCCTTTCACCTGCCTAACTCCGCCCAGTTTCTCATTACCACTCACACTATCCACCTGCTCCAGGTTCTATTTAACCTGCCTGCTTTCAGTCATCAGAGCCAGATGATTCTCTCAAGGCTCAGAACAGACAACCCAGTATTTAGACAGACAGACAGTAAGATATTACAAAGGGCGTCTATTTAAAAACAATGGATCTGCATTTAGCAGCTAAGGCAGGAAGGTAAACACAGGTTAGTGGCCCCGTTAATCTGGCAAAGGGTGATTAAGAACAGGTGAGTCACTCACCTGGTCCTAAAGTTCAGTCTTCAGGATTTGCTCAAGGGTTGGCCTCTGAACCTACTAATGAATTGTTAGCACACGTACATATTGAAAGATGCTGAAAGTTTAAAGGAAAAGTCCGTTCAGCAAGGAATAATCAATTGATCATTATGTATACATAA
>NW_015151567.1:218956-220573 GCF_000732505.1 Cyprinodon variegatus | reverse complement strand
GTGTTCTTTGACAAACATGGATGCCTCCAGTAAAGCACATTCACATGAAAATTACTCTGAATTAAAAACACTAATCTTTTATTAAACGGTATGTAATAATTTTAAATTTAAAGTACTTTCAGAAGTTTAAATTCTGAATATGGCTGGACTTCTGGTTTAATATCGGCCAATGGATGTATCAGCCTCTCTAATGCATGACTGATTACTATTTCAGTAGTAGTCAACCTGCCAATGAGTCTATCTTTATATCTAATAATATTTCCATTCTGATATGAAGTTTAGAAATGTATTTTTTTCTCGGATTGTAAATATGTTTAAAGATCATAAGGCTCTTTGCCTTGACCCTTCACCCATCTGATGTTTGTGCTGTAGCCTATGTTAACCCCCCCCTCCCTCCCCCAATAATTTTATCAGCGCTCATTTCATATGCAGACTCTGCGATCAAATTTAAGATGATGTGAGCTCTGCTAAACTCAGCAGACATGAGGGTGAAATCGATTTTGCTTATCAGGAATTGTGTTTGTTTTTTTTAACAAACACAACAGTTGTTAGGCTCTTATTAATAGGATTCTCTGGCTGCATGACAAAACAAACCCGGTACGATTTCGATGCCAGGGACATGTAGTTCAGACTCAGTAAACACTCTGAGGCTGACAGGAAACCCTCCCTGTAAACACTCTTCACTTTTCTTTGTGCATAACAGAACGCTTCATATCCTCAAGACTGACAACACAATGGAGCTCTTGTCCCTAATTACCTCTACTCTGTGATATCCAAGATGTGAACTGTACACTCTGTAGGAATTAGTACTTCAACCGGCACAGATGCTCCAAACCTTAGTGTGCAGGACTGATACAGATCTGGCCGTGTTTATATTGCTTTTAAAAATAGTATTCAGGCAATGTGCAAAATAAGACCTGTTTTAATTTATAGCTACTCCAGTGCAACCACACGCAGGCAGTGGTTGCACTATGACTGACTTTGACTCAGATGACCCCTATTCAACCCACCTCCATCCCCTCCACCATCGCATAGCATTCTTTCGGGACTCTTTCTTCATTACCTGTCCCATCTAGACCACTCTGGCAGAAAACCGCCATGTTGAGCCTGGTTTTCTTCCCAAAGGGGAGTTTTTCCTCTCCACTGTCGCTTCATACTTGCTCATCATGGACAGGTTCTTTTCAACCTGTGTTATCCAAGCTGGACTTCCATCTTCCAGGTAACTGAGTGAAGCTCTAGTATCAGCTCATGCAGTCCACTGGATCTCACCATACAGCAGTCTATGGACTGACCAACGTCATCTATTCAGTTTCAGGCCTGGGGGGGGGGGGCATCCCTGCTCTCTACTCCTGTTCATACATATCAAAACAAAATTCAGTGCTAATGTTTCCTGCCGAGGTCTGAGTGCCAAAAGCTAAAGTAATTGTATCTGTAAAATTTTTCAAATTTTCTTTTCTCTCTACGTGAGTTTTTCGGATTGAAATACTGTTCTAATATATCTGAGAAAAAGATCTGACCATGATGCTATCCGTAGACAGCCTCAATTAAAAACTGAAGCTCTCCAGCTCTTTATCAGATATTATCCCAAAAGTTAGAACATTTTTATTTAAAAAAAAA
>NW_015151567.1:211733-213067 GCF_000732505.1 Cyprinodon variegatus | reverse complement strand
TACAAAAATTGTGCATAAGCCATGAGAGAAAAACTGTTAACTAAACAAAAAAGTAACCTGTAAAGTTTTATAGACTGGAGCTTATTTAGAAAAAATTAAATAGCTTAACCTTTAGGAAAAATATTTAACATTTTTTACATTTGAGGAAAAGTCCAGTTAGCAAGGAATAATCAATGGATCACTATTTATACCTAAAACTAATACGTTCACAGAGAATTAATGAATTTAGTGTTAATCAGCAAAAAAGAAAACAATTTTTGTTGCGATCACTGAGTCCAGGAGCGGCCATTTTTGCCCAAATATAGTAAAACCTCCCTCCTGCCATCTTCCAGCAGTGACGTCACGGTGCGGTAAGCCCACCCCCGCCGGAGCCGCCCAGACCCCCACACACCGCCAGCAGGAGCCCACCCAACGGGCCCCCCGAGAAAACAGGCATGCCAATCCCCCCCAAAAAAAACCGCCAAGCAAAAAGGCCCCCACAATGCAACAGTGAACACCAGACACCGACCCGCCCACAACAGCTCCCCCCCACCGAAAAAAGAATTCCCCTATGCAAGAGGAAAAATGCAAATGGAAAACCCAGAACCCAAAACAAAACCCAAGACCTGCACCTCACCACGCCGTGCAGATCTCCTCCTGCCCGAACCGATACTACAAAACCGGCATTGAAAAAAGGCATCACCCAAGAACCGACATCGAAGCGAAGGTACCAGCACCGAAAATCCAGAGGCCGCGGCAGGGGCGGACAGCCGGGCGTACACTAGCCCAGACCCCAAGCAGTACTCCCCACAGAACCCGAACCCCCAGAACACACAAAAAAATCCCCTTCAGTGAAGAAGAACACCCGAAAACAAGCCAGCGTCCAACACCCACTGCCACACCTCGAGGACCCCTCCACCCAGCCGTGAGGGGGAGAGCGGGCATCCCTGTCTGGTGCCCCTCTGAAGACAAAAGCTGGAAGATGTTTGATTATTTTTCCTGACACAGGCTGTTAGGAAGCTGTATAATATTTTTAACCAATTTATCAAGGAATTGCCAAAACCAAATTTATGTAGAGTAGCAAATAAAAATCTCCAGTTTACTCTAACATTAATTAAGGATATGGGCAGATTGCTGCCCAGGACCTTTTCCTGGCTTAAAGGAATAGTACACCCAAAACATGATTAGCCTTCATTTTCTACTCACCCCCATGCTGAACAACACTCTGGAGTACTTTTTTGATATCTCAAATGCATCTGGAGATCTGGGAGGCTACTTGCTGTCTGCTGACATTCAAATAATGGAGGTCTATGGCGCCCGAGACACAACGCTCCATAAAAGTCCACAAAAAACAT
>NW_015151567.1:207170-208534 GCF_000732505.1 Cyprinodon variegatus | reverse complement strand
AAGAAAAAAAATTACAATTAGATTATTTTCCAAAATCGTTCAGCCCTAGCATAGATACAAAAGGCAGCTGTAGACCAGCTCCACAGGCGGCCCCGTCCAGGAAAAACACAGCCAGGCAGACGAGCTCCGAGCCAGCTCCCATGTCAGAGGATGAAGAGAGCAGATTTAGCCAGAGAAAGAGGATTACACTGAAAAACACACACCTATGTCCAGATCTTCATCAGAGACGACACGACTATCTACTTTATTCTAATATTCCAAAAATTTGCCAAAAAGCCCTCAGATGGCCAAAACGTAATTTATGACCATGTTTGTGTTTTTTGGGTCTGGTTTCAACAAAATACGGAGCAGCGCTGATTGATGCCTTGCTAATGAAAGCCAACAAGACACTGAATCATTAGCAGAACTCTGATCATTTCCAGCTGACCACTCATTTAGGGTCAGATCATTGAAAAGATATAAGGCAAAAGAAAGGATTAGTGTTTTTCTTAAACACTATTAACAATCTCTCTTAGAATCTTGTTTTTGAATTTACTGAGGGTCTGGTTTCATATGATTCAGCCATTATCTTCCCCAGTGATCTGGAGCACTTTCAATATTGGAAGCTAGTTTGCTGCTTTTCTTAATATGCGGTTGTTTCTTTCTACATACAGCTTTTGCATGTTTTGTGTCTTAGAATATTGCATGTGTTTGCAGCATGTTTGCACTTTGCTGCTTTCTATTTTCTGACTGCAGCATTTTTTTGAAGAGTTTTTCCTTTGTACATTTTTTTTGTGTTTTTTTTCACTCACATTTTGTTTGCGAGTTTTATTATTGTGTTTGCAGTGGCATTGTTTTTTGAATGTGCAGCACATTGACGTGTTTGCACTGCGTCTGCACGCCTCTCTAAAAAATGAGCAATTTCGCTCCATTATTGTTGTAAAAAAGAGTATTTTTTTGTAAATAAAAAAAAAAAAACATGACAAAAAAACTGTATAAAATGAAACTTTAAAAAACATTTTATATTAGAAAATGGTCTTTAGAGTAACTCATTTCTTAAATTATAATTTTTTTCATATTTATTTTTTCAAACACATTTTATTTAGCAGATTTTTTTTCAAATTAAATATTTTTCTACTTTTTTTATTGTAGTCATTGTTTTCAGATTTAATTTAAAAGAAATGTAACATGTCTGTTCTTCAGTTCGAGAAAATTAAATGCATTCTTTTCAAATTGCGTTTTCTAATCTAGATCACATTCTCTTCATTTCTGGGTCGGGCGTTCCTCTAGAGCAGGGGTCACCAACTTTTTTAAGGCTGAGGGCTACTTTATGGGTACTGAGTCATAGGACGGGCTACCAATACTGACCTATGAACTAGAGGAGT
>NW_015151567.1:203074-204385 GCF_000732505.1 Cyprinodon variegatus | reverse complement strand
CAGGCAGTAATGCAGTACGTTCAGTTCACGTTCGCCCAAAATATGAACGAGTTCATGAACTTTTGTTCAATGAACGCGTTCAGGCACAACACTGGTCAAATGTTTGAGTTTTTTTTTCCCCCCAACTTTTTCAAATGAGAAATACCAGAAACACAAACATTTACTCTACTTTCTATTTTCTAACGTTAGACACAATGTCAATGATTAACTCAGTCAATGTCTTCCAGTCAGTCTTAGATAGCCAGGCTAATGTTATGCTACATACTTATATTATAGGATCCATTGGTGTATATGTGGATTTTCTTGGTTAGTTCATCCACTGACAGTAAAATTAACTGAGGAACTTCTTCTCTCAGTCGGCGAACTGTTTGTTTTTGCAGCCAAATGCTACACATGTAGGCGTTTTTACTTTGCATCTCCGTGGGCGTGGGGAGTACCAGCATGGCGGACGGTGGCTTCTCTTTTTTTGGGGACAATCATCAATCCAGTGAAAATATAGAGCTCAGTGCATAGAGGCATGCTCTTGTTTCTTTTGGTCTTTTGCTTTGATTCCATGTATAATGGATTGATATCATAAAATAAACCCAGAATGCATTGCAATTTTTTTGCTACAAACAGTAATTGGTAGTACTCAGAGAAACCTGAAACTAAACTGTGAAGTGTTGGCAAACCTGCTAAAGCCGGGCATACACTGTGAAATATTTTTAATTGTTGCATGCAGCTACAGCTCAAACTGTACAACGAAACCGCAGGGTTTAAACGTTCACAGCTCACAATGGCTGTTCTCACACTGTGTGACCCGACGCTCTACCTGCTGACTCTGCAATTCCAAAAACCACATGTCGGACTCAGCGTCCAGAGATGCGCTGGTTGGACTCGTCAACCTAGAAGAAGAACTCTGTTGTTTGCACATGCGTAGTGCTCGAGGTTCTTGAATTTCAAACATGTTTGATTTTCTCCCGACCTCACGATGGGGAGGTGGTCATGGGAGGTTGATCGCCCCTCGTTACCTCCTGTATACTACACGATGCAGGACACACGATGAGGCTGTGTCATGATGGGTGCACGGAGAGTGACCCAAATATGCACCACTAGACGGACACAGGAGTAAAAGTTCAACAAGTTTATTTGTTCACAAGCACACTGATATGACTGGTTCTGGTTCGGGCCTGGAAACTGGTTCACCGGAGTCTGCGTGAGAGACAGTTCAGTTAGCGTTGCACGTTGGAGCTTGCTTTCTTGATTGTACTGATTGTACCTTGAGGGTTCTTGTAGTTAGCTTTGAGAGGGTCACTGTTGGATCTGGAGAGG
>NW_015151567.1:200382-202252 GCF_000732505.1 Cyprinodon variegatus | reverse complement strand
TAAATTGTTCTTTTACTCTTTTAAACAGCAACAGCTCCAGAATGAGTTGAACTTGTGCAAAGTGAGATGTTTAAACCCCCAAACCCGTTTAAGTAAGTATATGATTTATTCACTCAAAACACTCACAGAAAAACCCTAAGACATGATTATCATTTCTCATATTATGTGTGTGATGTATCTAATCGGAACGTTTCTATAACAGTTACCTTTAGTTACTGTTATTTTTTATGTCTTCAAGTCCCACAGCCAACTGGAAACATCTGTGGGCCGTTGGTTCAGCAAATGAAAGCTGGACTTGAATTATTGGAATCCAACTTAACTCAAACAAAGCGGATAATGACAATGGAAAAAGAACAGATTGCAAAAGAAAGGGACAACCTTAACCTGGAAGCCATCCGTCTCAGGAGGGACAAATCTACTCTGGAAAAGGAGCTAGAGCTCTCCAAGCAGAGTACAAAGGACCAGTTCTCCCAGTTGTTGGCTCCTGTCTCCGGTGTCTCTAAGGCTTTACTGGAGAAAATTGATTCTCTCTTCCCTGAGCACCTCCGATTCCAGCTCACTTGTGAAAAACAGAAGGAACACCTGGAGCAGATCCAGTCCAACTGCACCAACCTTTCCCGGGAAGTAGAGGGCAAGCTCCAATACTACCTGAACATTGTAGGAGACAAGGTGTCGAACATGCAGAACGAGAACAACCACTTAAAGGCAGAGAACTGGCGTCTGTCTGAGGACTATCGCTGGTGTAGCCAAAATCGTACGAGCATGATGAACGAGCACAAACGTAACGGAGAAGAAGTTCAGCTGAAACACGATCAGGAGAAGGAGAGACTCCTGATGGACAAGATGAAGCTGAATGGAGAGATAGAGATCCTGAAGAACAGCGTGAAGTACAAAAATGCAGAGATGGACATTCTGAGAGAACAATATAATCATCTCAACATGTCATGCACGTCAAGGGTAAGAATCAAAACCTTCACGTGTTTTATCATTACTGAAAAGGTTTGGAATGTTTTAGATTATCTCTAACTTTATCCAAAATTCAGCAAATTTAATTCAATCACAAAATGTATGTTTATCCTTTTACCTTCGTGTGTTTACACCAACTATGAGTTTGATATGGCACAAATTATGTTGATAATCTTCGCTAAATATTTAGCATTTAACTTTGTCTTCTTTTCTATTTCAGAATGGACTAGGTGGATATTCAGGAGGGGCCCTGGGGTCACGGCAAAACACACCGTTTGGTGGTGGCTCGTTTGGTGGTGGTTCCAGTCATTCATCCTCCAGTACTTACAATTTAGGTCAAAGTAGGACAGGAACAACTGGGTCAGGTCCAAGTTCAAGCTCTGGATTGGGATACAGTGGGGCGGCTTCTGCTGGGGCAGGCTCATCAAGCTCAACCTTCCAGCAATCTGGGTCAAGGTCAGGCCAGACTAGTGTTGGCTCTGGAGTTAATAAACCTGCATCAACAGGGGGTGCTCTTCCGAACCAGCCATCATTTGGCACAAATCTTGGGTCAAGTGGGACAGGATTAAACAAACCAGACAGTGGAAGAAGCTCAACAGGCTTTGGGTCACCATTTGGGTCTAGTTTAAACCAAGGGTCAAGTGGGACAGGATTAAACAAACCAGACAGTGGAAGAAGCTCAACAGGCTTTGGGTCACCATTTGGGTCTAGTTTAAACCAAGGGTCAAGTGGGACAGGATTAAACAACCCAGATAGTGGAAGAAGCTCAACAGGCATTGGGTCACCATTTGGGTCTAATTTAAACCAAGGGTCAGGTGGGACAGGATTAAACAACCCAGACAGTGGAAGAAGCTCAACAGGCTTTGGGTCACCATTTGGGTCTAGTTTAAACCAAGGGTCAAGT
>NW_015151567.1:198103-200307 GCF_000732505.1 Cyprinodon variegatus | reverse complement strand
AAACTTTATTGATCTCCCATTGGAGGACTTAACTCATCATTTGAGTTACTAATCCTATGAGTGAGTGGCTCCTTTGAGTGCCACTGTGCAGTGCCGGGGAGGAATCGGGGGTTAAGGGTCTTGCTCAGAGACTAAGAGTGGCAGGCTGTGGGAGTGGGTTTCAAACTCACAAGCTCAGGATCCAATTGCTATGCCCTAAGCAGTAGGCTGCCACTCCCCACAATAAGATGGTTACAAATGTGTAGTCTTAGATATCATAATTTAATCCTCAAACAAAGCTTTATGTCTTGAACGGGGTACTCAGGATTTTATCAGACTTAAACGCACACTTGCAGCAAACCTTGTTATTTTCAAACATTTTTAATTGTTGTAGCTCCTACCAATTGAACCTAGCTCATTTTCCTTCACCTTTTGATTGGTTGACAGCAAGAACACTATGCAAGGTAGGAAAGGAGGTCCGAACAGCAGCACTGAATCATGACAGCTCTCAGCCTTACGGATGTCATTACACGGCATGTGTCACATATAGTTCATATTACTAAATAATATTGGATTTTTGTTAAACTTTGTGAGGTGGGCTGTGCCTATACATTCTGTCATGCAAAGAATTATGACGAACATCAGGAGGTCCCTGGCAACAGGAAGCATACTGTTTCCAGGTCCTAGCTTCTTCCTAGGGCCTCCCGCGTGGCAGGCGAGAATTCTACCACTGAACCACCAACCACCAACTGAACCACCAACCACCTGGCTGGCTCGCCAATTTATGGAAGCTCATTGGTAGAATTCCCTTATGACAGAAAGAAGGCCACGATTCACACCATTTTATCATCCTGAGGGGGGGAAAACATTTAATTACAAAACCGAATTCATGCAGCTGTCTTAAACAGTTCATACATCCAGCAATGCATCATCACAATTAAGTTATCCCCCGAAACACTCATGTCTTCTCAGTTGTTTTATAGTCTCAACATCGCATTACGTAACTGCACATGCACAGGAATATCATGTCGAAAGACACCAGCGGTTGATTTGACACTCGGAGGAATGTTTATACAGATGTTCTTTGTTTATGCCAAACCTCCTCATACATCATCTAATTCCGTACGAATAAGGCATTAGGGACTTTATTATTTGTAAGACTCATACTTGACCTTTAGCATGTACTGTTTTGTTGCTAACTAAGTATAGGGCCTCGTGTAAGGATATATAAGACAATAAAACTGCTTCTACATTGCTACTAATGATGATGGTGCACTTCTGCTGTGGCTTAAGTGTGATAACTGACTTGAGGTATTCTGATTAAGACAAGGTAAATCTGAATATGTATGAACCATATGGAGCAACATTGAGACTATAAAGTTTGTTCAAAAACAGTTTTTTTTTATATATAAAAAACGTAATTTCAATCTGGAAAAAAGAATTAATTATGACCGTACCTTAGATCAGAAGTAGCCACTATAGTCCAACCGATTATTATTTATAAAGTGCCAATTCACAACATATGTAATCTCAAGGCACTTTAGAGAGACAGTCATATTTACGAGAACTAGTTGGAATGATTTGTTGGAAGAGACGGATGGAATGTTATAGGATTTATAACTTATAACAACCTGGGCTATTTTATATCTCATGTAACAAAGGATCACTTTCCCTTCCTTGTTTCCCCAACAGCCTATGCCCAGCACATTAAAGAGCTGCAACATCTGATCAACCCGTCACGCCCACAGTGAGTGTCCTCATTATTTACATTATTACATTTCAGAGTATATTGAACGAATTAATAAACAGGTATAGTGTTTTAAAAACATTTCTTTAATAAAAACAGTATCAAGCTTTGTAAACATGGACAATGCCTAAAACTAGTCAGGCTCATCTCCATGCATAGCTGGTCTCTGGAACCCAACTCTTTGAGAGGGGTTGGACTCTCTTCTACTCTAGAGAGGCCCAGGGGGAGAGGTAGACAGTTGGGATGGGGTTGCATCCCTTGAGCTCAGCTGTCTGGTGTTAGAGTTCAGTCTGGTGGATGAGAGATTCGGATTGTTTGGCCTTCGGTTAGTGGGGAGGTCTCTGCATGTTGTCTTGGCCTATAGGTTGAATGTTGGATATCTCCCCGCTTGGGACTTCCATCATTATTCCAGGTTATTTTATTGTCCATGTGGGAACAAACACTGACACCTGGAGGGGTTGTGATCGGTAGGAACAGA
>NW_015151567.1:195799-196927 GCF_000732505.1 Cyprinodon variegatus | reverse complement strand
TTAAACTTGGAAACAAAGGCCAGTGGATTGTTTTCAATTTTCTTTTTTTGGAATGACTATGACCTGGATTACTGAGAATCTTCACCAGCCATATTATAGTCCTATCTTTCAACCTTACACTCTCAAATGAAGAGAGAGGCAGAGCTGTCCACCAATCACCACCTGAAGGTGAGTTGGATACACTGGAAGAGGGGGAGAGTGGACAGACTCTGCAGGTAGTGGGACTGCCGAAAACCTCTGGCAGACCCTTCGATCAGGGACAGATTAAACTTCTACCTCTGTAAAAGCTTTTCTTAAATTTTGCAGGAGGCAGGAGACCTAGAGTCTGAGTGGACTATGTTCGCTACCTTCATTGTCAACAGCCACCCATAGCTGAGGCCAACACGCCTCTTCAACTTGCGTGGCAATTGGGGACAGTACCCCTGGGCTGGTAGACTTGGGTTCTCATCCATAAGAATGGAGACTGGAGGGTGTGTTCCCACTATAAGGGAATCACACTTCTCAGCCTCCCCATAAAAGCCAATGGCAGGGTGCTGGAGACGAGGTGACAGTTGAACCTCAGTTTTAGGAAGAGCAGCTTTACACCCTCTGCTCAAGGGTTAATGGGAGGTTGTCCAATCAGTCCACATGGATTTTATGGACCTGGAGAAGGCATTTGACTATTTTCCTCATGGTGTCCTGTTCTGCGCTACAGAAGTTCAGAGTTGGGGATCCTTTCTTAGGTGCCATCTTATCACTGTACAAGCAGAGCAGGAGTTTGTTGGCATTATGTCGGACCTGTTCCCGGTGCATATTGGACTCCAACAGGGTCTTTGTCACTGGTCCTGTTCATAAGCTTTAGGGACAGGATTTCTAGGCGCAGCCAAGGAGTCTGGTTTGGAGACCAGCGGATTCTCTCCCTGCTTTTTGTGGGTCAATGGGTCCTGCTTGCTCCTTTGTTCCAAGATCTAAAGCATGCACTGTGGCAGTCCCCAGCCAAGTGTAAGACCGGTCATACACTGTACAATATTTTCAATTGTTGTACCCAGCTACAGCTTAAACATACGAAAAAACTGCAGGGTTTAAAAGTTCACAGCTTACGATGTCTGATCTTACATTGTAAAGCCCGAAACTCTGATGCGATCTAAC
>NW_015151567.1:192441-193984 GCF_000732505.1 Cyprinodon variegatus | reverse complement strand
TTACCCCATGTATACTACAAGACAGGATTTACAATCAGGTTGAAACTCACCCTGGTCCAAAAACGTCTCGCACGACTGGAGAATCAAATCAAAAGAAACAAAAACTCGTACAGTACAGTGTATGCCAGGCTTAAAGCGGGCGGGATGAGAATAAGCCCCTCCATGGAGGCCATGGTTTTTGTGTTTAGAAGTTTTAATATTTTAGAACTTTTACTATTTGCAGAACATTTGCCCTCATTTGCCACCATTGTGATGCATTTAGCATTTGCATACCATACCACTGAGTAATAATTTGTATTTTCTTTCTTTGTTTTTTTCTTTCAGAGAGAAGCAAGATCTAGCCAGAATTCTTGGTTAATCAAACTGGAAATACATACAGAAATAAAGCTTTTGATGTCAAGGGTAAATGTAACACATTTGTAACAGAGGTTAATAAAGTTTCTTATACTCAGCTCATGTATAGCGGCTAGCAAAATAGCTAAATATTTTTTTTTCTCCACATTTTGTCATGTAACAATCCCAGCCCTCCATGCCTTTATGTTGTATTGGGGTTTTGTGATAAAGTGACAAAAATAATAGCTTATTTTGAAAAGAAAGGAAAATGACATGATTTTTAAATGTTTATGTTCCAAATACTGTATTCAACCCCTCCAAATCTATACTCTGCATATTCAATTTACACTGCAGTTCCAGCCACTGGAAAAACAATCTAGAAATAAGAAATTTCCTAAATTAAGAGTATATACCCCTAATTTGAGTAGGTAAATTAGATAGTTTGCCAATGGAATGAGTATCTTTATTCTTAAAATAAGCTAATTAAATAATATGCACTTGGAATAAGACAATGCAAATGTGTTTTCTTATTTTAAGTGTAAATTGTCTCGTTCCTTTGGCAAAATGACTCTTTTACCTCCTTAATCCAAGAACAAATGCACTTATTTTAAGAAAAAATAACTTATCTAGATTTCAATTTTTTCCAGTCTTTTTGGGTGATATCACCACCAGTTTTGCCCATTTAGGCTATGAAATATTTGTCCTTTATAATTGTTTTGGGATTTTTCTTGCAATAAAAGCATAAACACTAAAATCATGTTTTAGAACATGGCTGTCATGGATATATATATATTTTTTTGGCTAATGTTCAACAGCATAACATAGAACACAGAAATAATCAACATGATATTTAGCTTTTGTACTGATGATTCCTGTAAACAAATACACTGGCAGTATGTTATGGAAGTTGAATCTGTAACCGATTCTACAGTTTTTTATTATTTTAGCCTGAGGAAAGTGTTCTTGTTTTGTTTTTCCCCTGCATGGCTTTAAAGGCATACTATGCAACATTTTTCAGTAATAAATGTGTTCCATAACGTTTTGGATGATTAAATGAGTCATTTTAGGTTGAGCAAAGGTTTTCTCGGCCGCCCTGGTGGTCTGTAGGGGAAATACCGTACTTGCAATTGCAGGAGCCCTCGGCCCGCACCCACAGGCTCAGAAGTCTCGCGAGAGTCGGTCTTGCTTTACGGCGAAAACTGCTACACGC
>NW_015151567.1:190293-192100 GCF_000732505.1 Cyprinodon variegatus | reverse complement strand
TACCTTTAACTACAGCCATTTTCCCATCGGTTCTGACTAAGGGATTAAATTTGCACCATTGTTGTTGAAAGCAAAGAGCAGGCTTTGTAAATGGAAAAAAAAATGCAATCCAGGAATGTAATCTTGAAACTGAGGGTTGTTTATCGATGTTCTAGGACTCACCTCGAGGCAGTAAAAAAATAAAATAAATCACGTATTATTTCTCCCACAATCTCTAAGCCAGCATCTACTTTTTGTACCTTATTCACTTTACAGTGTGTTTAAAAGAAACCCAATACATATGGCTATATTAGGATACAAGCTGTATTATAAACATTTAATCAGTTTTGCTTTTTGAAATGCATCTATAAACTTGAAAGAATGTTTAAACATGAAGATTGTGTCAAACAGCATTATGTCAACATTGTCATATCGTGGAGCTTCATCAATATGCAAACACAAACTTGTAGTGTGGCTTTTTTAAAACAAATATAAGAAAATTAAAATATTTTTAGGCACAAATCTGTCTTTGCAATTTCTTTTCTTCTTCTTTAAACAAAGCTATTTAAACTGCTTCCCCAGTCAGACCAGGAAATAACCATCTGTCTCTGCGTGCGTCACCTATTGTGTCGCTAATTGTTTGTTAGTGACTCCGTTGCCCCTGCAGCAATGCTTTATTGGCAACAAGGTTTTAATCCTTCTATTAAGTTTATCTCTACCTGCCAACGTGTCAGCCAGCAGAGGCAGACGGATGAGGGGAACCTTTGACGATACTTTTGTGTACGTGCTCCCTCTAAAAAAAAAAATATTCTCTGTCTAAAGATCTGGTTCCTGTCTCCTGAACGAAAGCACTTTAAGTTTCTCACGAGGCAAGAAAAGGGAAGGTTACAGCAAAATAGTGCTGTATTGTAATTTATTTTCTTTAAAAAAGTGCCTCTTCCCTTGATTAGAGAAGGGAATTAAGACATTTTGCCAATAGAACAAGATTATTTATGTTTAAAGCATTAAAAAAAACTTTAACTGTGGAATATCTAATAATATTATTAATTAATTCTTATTACATTAGTAGATAATATTATTTTTCTGCTTAAATTAAGGCCAAATACACATATTTTAAGAAATATTTACTTATTTTAGATCAGTTTGTGAAGTGTTCTGCCATATTTTAGGTGTAAGTCAGATTTGATTATCTGTTTTTTTAGTTTTATGGCACACATGTTGACACTTCGCTTACATTATTACATCTTTCACATTAAGGGTCTGTTTGTGAGCCAATACCATTTTGGACGTGGAGCTTAAAGGGGGGCAGGATGACAGACAAACATCCTGTTGGTTGCACCAAAGCACATTTGTATTGTTGCCCACTGGTGAATACAACCCTTCAATCCAGGACAGCTCTGCCCTGTCCAGAGGATATCCTTTGTTTAGCATAAACTGTTTTTCTTTTTTTCCCACATTTAGGATGTACAGCTCACTTCATGAGTAGCTATCAGGATAAAAAAGGTCTGCCGGTTGGACGCTTTGGGGAGTCATTTTAATAAAGAGTCTGAGGTTAAAGAAGCATTCGCATGATTTATCCGGCCACTGGCACGATGATGTTCCCTGTTCCCGTCAGCCTGTCTCAGCAGAGCTGGGTAAAGCGGGCTGGGGAGAATCTCGAGGAAATTAACCGGGAAAAAGGTATTTTTATTGAAGCCCCCTTGAGCATTCTGGTACCTTATTTAAAGCCAAACATTGCAATATGTTCAGCTCGCTGTATATAAACATTGTAGTGGGAAAACATAATAAACTTTTCACTCCAGTTGAATAAATGGAGATCAATGGATTT
>NW_015151567.1:185263-187014 GCF_000732505.1 Cyprinodon variegatus | reverse complement strand
CAGAAGTTTGAATTCTTAATATGACAATACTTTTCTTTTAAGGGTCTTGCTCAGGAACCCAGAGTGGAGGCAGTGGGATTCAAACTAGAAACTTCAAACCTTCTTCGAGCACCAATGCACTGCTCTAACCCACTAGGCCAACACTCACCCATTTACCATTACTTATCTTTAATTGAATGATTAATCATTAAAGCATTCATGATTTTCAGTTACATCATATATTATTAGTAATGTCAAGATATCCTTCCGTTGAACTAACATCATTGTTATAAAAGTCTAATAAAGACAATAATAACTGTAACATTTAAAGAAGAACCAAAATATTAAAAATAATAATGCTAACTCATAATGATGAGTAATGTTTTTTTATTATTGCCATTTGAACAAATATCATCATAGTGGATAAAAATTATGGAGGATAAAAAAGTGCCAAAATTAAATAAATAAATACAGCATTAAATAAATAATTAAATGCGTTAATAATTAATTAAATGTGGAATTAAATAAATAAATAAGGAATTAAATATATAAATGTGTCATTAATTTAATAAAATACGTCTTCATTTTATTAAAAATATTTATTTATGATTATTTCAGTGTGCATTTAATTATTTCATGGTCCTGTGTCGCAGTGCATCAAAACCATTAAAAGAATCTGTCAAACTCATCAAAGTTAGGGGGCGGGGTTAACGCGAATCGAGTCTCTGTAATCGATTTGCTTCGCCTTAATGTGCAGGGTGACCAATCAGGTGTTAGATAACCGCCCCCTAACTTTGATGTGGTTTTAATTAATGAATGACACATTTATTTATTTAATTCCACATTTAATTAATTATTGACACATTTAATTATTTATTTAATGCTATATTTATTTATTTAATTTTGGCACTTTTTATCCTCCATAAAAAATCACTGCCCTTCATTTTTGTTCTTATGGATGAATGAATATAGCAGATTATTTCTACTAGATACAACAAGGGGACAGAAAAGGTAAACTTATAGTCTGTGTGAAACATTTATCCCTGGATAATAACAGAAATGATGCTAACATAACTGGTGAATCCGGTAACGAGAAGGAAATAGTTTAAACCTAAACTGCTTGAAAGAAGAAAGATTCATGGGGTTTCAGGTATTTTCATGTCATCAAATGGCAGATCTTTTTTGCTGGAAAGAAAGGTCATATAAACTAGACATTATCTGGGTTTCTGTGAGATTAAACAGCATCTATAAAGGATTTAGCGATGTTAACCCCAAGGTGCTGATGAAGAGTCAGTGGCATTGTGCAGCAGCCTGCCAGGCCACCTCCCTTCTTTTCCTTAGGCAGGAAATTGAAGCGGTGGTTATTATTACGACCTCCTTCCTAATCTGAGCCACCAGGACTGCTGCCTCTTCTTTCCTTATGTTCACACTTTATTTGGAATCCTAATTGCATTTCCTCTCCTCTGGAAGAATTTTACAAACCCACTGATGTCGAGACGGATAGACTGTAAAAACACTGCAAAGGAACCCCCACCCCCCCATGGGAACCCTAGATGACCAAACTGCCCCCCGCTTCTTTTAGAGGAGGCACAAAAGTGCTGGAGGCCGGTGAAGATGGGAGGGGGTTAATGCAACCTTGAATTTCACCTTGACCTCTTCCTGCAGAACTGTTTTTTTTTTTTAAGGAAAAACAAAGAACATATTAACAGCTTCAAAAGGGCTTCGACCCGCATGGTTTGCAAAAGAGCAGAAAACCTCAACAAACATGAACA
>NW_015151567.1:181233-183248 GCF_000732505.1 Cyprinodon variegatus | reverse complement strand
ACTGCAGTAACATAAGAAGATATATTGGTCAAAAAAAAAGATTAGACATCTAATCACAGTCTGATGGTTCTTTTCCTAATTTGAATTTCTTCTTCCAGAAAAAGAGACGCCTCTTTAGATGCCATCCTCTGCTATTGGGCAGGATTTGGCAAGAGATTATGTTACAGTACTAAGTTAAGGTTGACAGTTACCTACCTTTATGAAACTGGATACTCTGTCATACCGACTGAGCCATGTGGAGGGTTTTGTGTTTGTTTGATGGCTTTCTTTCTCCTCATTCTCTTCAGTAAGCAAAACTCCATATACTCAGAAAAGTTTGACAATTGTCTACTTTAAAAAATGAAAGCAACAAAGTGACACTTAATATAATCAAATAGCTCTTGATCGCCTTCTGTTGGTCTCTGTGTTGGTCTTCTTTTTCCTAGCTCCTTCTAGAAGCCTCTGTTGACACCTGCTCCCAATTAGTTCATTAGTCCAGTTTTTGTTCAGTCTCTCTTGTAAACTCTCGCTGTGCAGTTCTTCAGTGCTGGTTCCTCATCTTTTCCTGGCTCCCCGAGTTTTCCCATTAAGTAGTCTGGTTTTTGGTTCCATGTGTTTTGTACTTTGGTTTGTGGATGTTTGCCTTAGTTATTCAATAAAATCTTCAAGAACTCGCCTCTGCATTTGGGTCCTCAAAACCTCAGCCAAGCCCTGACAAGACGCATTGCTATTGGTCTGGTGTACATTAGTAAAATATAAATATAAACAGAACATCTTTAAAAATGATTAAATACTTTTTTTTTTTTTTTTTTTTTTTTCATTTCATTGAAGAAAAATAATTTTAAAAACTATTTCTTAGAAAACTGCTAAATTTCCTCTCAAAACCTTCCTTGATCAAAACAACTTTTATTGCTTGATTTCATTGTTTTCTAATGTTGACTCATGTTTCCTTTCCCGTAACTCCAAGTCAGTCCATAGACAATATAGATACACTATTGAAACCAGCAGTCCTGTACTTGGACATCCTGCTGCAAGGCAACAGTGCTAAAAACAAAGTACATTTACAATATAAAGAAAAACAAATGAACTGAAGGTCCATGAGATTGGCTTATTGTATTTTCCTTTTTTCAACTCCCACAAAATGATAACGCTGTGCTGAAAAAATCTTCTGTTTCCAGCAGTTTCCTGCATAAATGATAAAACATCTTTGTTTTTTACAGAAGTCTGAATAAAACAATGTAATCTCCAGATAACATGATACAAACATGGTAATTGTTTTATTTGTCACTCCAATCTGTTACATTCAGAGAATAAGGACCCAGAATTCAGACAGAATAAACAGGTCATGTTTTATTAAAGGGTAAACTGCAGCAGGTCCAGGGGTTATGGTGAGTGTCTGCAGCAGGAACCTCTTCCCACATTCCAGGGTCTGCTGGGAACATTGAGCGCGGGCTCCACCTAGTTGATAGGAATACTAACGATCCCCGCTCTGATCAGGGAAACCCTGAGATAGACTCTAAGCTGGTACTCGGTGTTCAGGGGACAGACAGGAGATCAGAACCATGAAGACAATGACTGGTAAGAGGTCTAGGGGGAAATATAAGAATCCGTAGTCAGAGATGAGGTCCAGGGTCAGATCAAGGTCATCCGAGGTCCAGAGAGAATCCAGAGGGAAATCCAAGGAGGAATCAGGGCATAGATCCAGGTGCGGTAACAGGCATGCTTACAGATCAGGTCTTGATGTCCTTACAGATTTGACCCAGGACACGTGAAAAGTCTGAGGTAATGCAAGGTTCACCACTTTAGAAATGGGAAACGGGGGCGTGCTTTGGTTGCGCAGTGGTAAGCACGCACGACCCATGTACGGAGGCCTTAGTCCTCGAGGCGGGCGACCAAGGGCGTAGGTTTGATTTGAACTTTGGTAGGGACACTATTGGTCGGGTGTCATTGGTGCTATGCAATATGCATGCCCTTTTTTATGCTCAATGTGAGCATCCGTACTGATAAGAGGAATTCATTGTTAAAAGAGAAAAGCA
>NW_015151567.1:178169-179557 GCF_000732505.1 Cyprinodon variegatus | reverse complement strand
TTTTAAACATTTTATTATGTCTTGGTTCAATAGTCTATGTTAATTTCAATATGTTTTAATGAGCATTTAACCAGTCCGGCCCTCGGTTTTTAGCAAATTTGTTTTTTTGGCCCTTTGTTTATTTGACTTTGACATCCCTGCTCTACACAGATGGACAGATAAATAAAAACAAACTCAACTAAAAACATAACCTCCTTGATGGAGCTAATAAAATGTACAGTTTTACTCTATGTATGGCTTTCTCTGCCTGGCTTCTCTCGACTGAGTTTATATTTGCTTAATGTCAATAAAAACGTTGTTCTCGGAAGGGTCAGTGACATTTATTTAAACGGGTAATTCAACAAACTGATTACATATGCCAAGAAATGGGACCATTGTGCCTTAAAAACAGAGATTATTTTTAAACTGTAAGGTTTAATGATTTGCTTGAGACCTCATGCTTCCTTGAGGTCAGCAAAAACAAATAAAATCCACCACATAATGCCATCTAGAGGCCATTATGGTGTACTGCTTCTCTAAAACATGATAGAAATCATTTAGAATGTTTAATTATTTTTAAATCAAAAATAAAAACTCAACTAAAAACATAACCTACTTGACGGAGGTAATAAAATGTACAGTTTTATATATACATCATAAATAACTCTAATTATAACTTAAATAACTCTAATCCAGGCCTGTGTTTGATTGCCCGGTTGATGGGATTCATATACATACATATACAAATGTTGTTGAGCGTGTTTTTTAGAGTTTAGTGAGCAGCAGACAGGCTTTGAGTGAGGGGGTGTAGGTTGCTGGAAATTATTGTCACTGCGCACACATTATTGGCACTAAATTATTTCTTAAACCTGTGGCTCAACTGTACAATAGAGTACTTTTAACTGAGTCAGTTATTGTAATACTTTTAACCTTTTCCTGTGTATCAAAGAAAATGAAATATGGAAAGATAGATAATCAATCTCGGTTTTTGCTCTGTAATGAACCATTACTCTATGCATGGCTTTCCCTGCCTTGCTTCTCTCGACTGAGGTTATATTTGCTTAATGTCAATAAAAAGTTTGTTCTCTGAAGGGTCAGTGACATTTATTTAAACGGGTAATTCAACAAACTGATTACATATGCCAAGAAATGGGACCATTGTTCCTTAAAAACAGAGATTATTTTTAAACTGTAAGGTTTAATGATTTGCTTGAGCAAAAACAAATAAAATCCACCACATAATGCCATCTAGGGGCCATGATGGTGTACTGCTTCTCTAAAACGTGATAGAAATCATGTGGAATGTTTAATTATTTTTTTTTGTCTCAGATCTAATTTAATAATATCTAAATCAATAATCATTTAGATAAATGAATCTTAACCTTTTTTTGATTAGTGTTTCTCAAATG
>NW_015151567.1:175310-176135 GCF_000732505.1 Cyprinodon variegatus | reverse complement strand
ATCCCCAGTATTCTTACCTGAGATCAATTGATTGCTGATTAACAGGCTTTGCAGGTCTTTAATAATCTAAAGCAGGTGTGTTGCAGCAAAAAAAATCTGAAACATGCTTTGTGCCTTGCGGAAACACCTGTCTAATAAAATGGGCTTTATGCACAATTCCACTAACTCCTGAAGTTTAGGCAGCTTCTTTGTTTCCTGTATTTAATTAATGAATGTGTCATGATGTTCTTAAGAGATCCGACCCACATGCAGTAAATCGCTCAGAGAACCAGGGTAAAAGTTTAACAGGTTTATTGAGAAGATCAACGGGGGTTGGGTTCAGGAAACTAAGTGTACTGATGAACCGGAACTGGAAGTGAGAGGGAAGTATCAGAGGTTAGTTCAGGGTCCGTGGGAACTTTGGAGGATGACTTGGACAAACAGAGAAAAACGGGACTCACGTTAGTGGAAAAAACTTTCTTCCCAGAATCCAGTCGGTGTGGGTTTATCCAGAGGTAAGGGGCTCGTTGGAGGGCTTACAGGTTTTGACTTGGTAGGATGCTGAGGAGCAATGGAGTGGACTGTCACTTGGAATTCCGGGAGAACTTGAATGAAACGTGTGGAGATTATCCCCTGCTCAGTGTGACACTCAAAACAATCCTTCCAGGGGAAGAAGGCCAAACATCAGCTAATCTCAGCTTGGCTAGAGTACCCAAAACTGGAAAACACTCTGGCATCGAGATAGTGACAGTCCACTGCTCAAATAGTCCTCAGGCATGAGCAAACCAGCCGCAGGTGTGCAACAAGGACAGGGCACCACCTGGTGGTGGAGGGAGAGAAAAACAC
>NW_015151567.1:171676-173553 GCF_000732505.1 Cyprinodon variegatus | reverse complement strand
ACAGGGAAAGAAAGAAGGCACAGAGATAATTAATTTAGTTAGAGTAGGAAGAGACTGTGGAGTTTACAATCTCCACCCCTATCTGCAATCTTCTGCGCTGTCGTCGCCATTTATTGAAAAAAAGGGGATTTCCCTAATTACACCAGCTGAGGTTTAACTAAAGGGAAGGGAAACAAAAGGATCTTACTTTAAACCTCAGCACATATGTTAAAACAAAGCATGTGGTTTTTTAAAAATTGAATTGTTCCAAGAGCACATGTTTTGAAGAAACATGTGATAGAGGATGTTCAGGCCTCTTTGACAACCCGTCCGTTGCATGACCTTTATCTGGAACAATCTTAAGCAAGAGTTAATAAAAGATGAATCACACATTATACATCATAATACTTCATTAGAACACAACCCATGAAACACAAACGGAGTATAAATAAGATATTTCTAACAGTCGTGCATCGTGTAGTGTACAGGGGGTAACGCGGGGCAATCAGCCTTTCACCACCACCTCCCGATCAGGAATCATAAGGTCAGGAGAAAATCAAACATGTTTGATTTTCAATTGACCGTCAAGGGCAAATTGCTAAGTGCGCAAACAAGGATTCTTCTTCTTCTTCCTCTGAGATGAAAACACAGTTTGGAAGTGAAATGGAGTTCTTTCTTTTAAAACTGACAGACCGTAGTAGCCACGTTTGCTCAGCCATGTCTTCGTCCAAATACGTCGTCTCCTTTTCTTTTTAGGGCTTTCAGCACAAAATTGCACAAATTACCAAGGCAGCGCGTTTCACTCTAGTGAGCTTCATATTCCTCTTCTACTGGTTTGGCTTCCGGATAGACGAGTCCGAGTAGCGCCATGTCACTGCGGAGCTGAGTCCCACCTGGTTTTTAGACGTACAGTGTGAGCAGGTAGATCGCATCAGAGCGTCAGGCCGAACATGAATCTTGAGCTGTCGTCTCACACTGTGGCTTCATTTAAAGAACGACTTACAACTCATCTATTTAAACATGCTTTTGCATAAAGATTATGTTGTATTTTATCTCGATTTTTGACACACTGTGATTTTTATCTTGAAATTACTTAAATTACTTAATTGCAAGGTTTTAATTTTCAAGTTTCCCTTAGAAAGTTGTTTGACATTCAGTTCAGATAAATACAAAAAATTCAAGTTTGCAGCACATTTTGTAAGAGAAGGTTGTTTTTTTGGACTATGATCCACCATGTAAACACCCATCTAAGTCAAACATCCCAGCAGCATATAGTTCACATGTCACAACACCTGCTGTGACTATTTAGGAGTTGTTTTCAAAGGGTAGAACCCCTTTCCAGCTGCTTTAGGCTTCATCTTCTGGAAAACAAATCAATATATTACATAATTAAGATGTTGAGGCAGTTAACTACTGCAGGTGAGTTAATAACTATTCCTCACATATTTGTAGAACTTCTGCTGAAAAAGAATTTTTATCTTGTTTTTATTTTTGCTTCTCTGATAAAGTTCTAGGATGTTATTCAAATGTTGCTTTATATTTCCTGCTATGAGGTTTTATCCATCAATTTAGCTTTTTTGTTCCGAGTTCATTAAGTTCTGCGGACATTTAAACCTAATCCACAATTGGTTTTTGAATTACTGTGTAGACTCACTATAGCCACTAGTCATATTGCAAAAGAGAGCAATAAGAATCATTCACAACGCCGGACTTCGGGATCATACAAACTCATTATTTCTAAAATCTAAATTGCTAGAGTACCATGATTTAATTGAATACCAAATTGCAGTATTCATGTTCAAGGTAAGACATAACCTATTGCCTGGGAATATACAAAAAATGTTCTCTGAAAAAGAGGGAGGGTACAATTTAAGGTAATAGATGTAGAACAACAAAGA
>NW_015151567.1:167862-169394 GCF_000732505.1 Cyprinodon variegatus | reverse complement strand
CAATTTCCCAATTTCTTTTTTTCATTTATCTATTTGTCATTTATTCCTTTATCCATTTACCCATTTTTCATTAATCTAATGTTTTTGTTTGAACCTTCTAGATTTTCATAAGCCTTAAAATAGCATCCAAATAAGATTAGTAATATCAAAAAAAAAATGCATATTACAAATAAAACATGTAAACTAAAAATATGGCAGTAAAAGATCTTTAACTCCACAGTGCTGCCCAGGCGCCTCACGATGGCAGCCCACTGCTCCCCAAGGGGATGGGTTAAATGTAGAGAGTTTATTTCATTGCTCTGTACTTTTGACTAAATAAAATAAATAAAAAATAAAAGGAAAAAAAAAAGAAAAAAAAAATTACATCATGCAAACAGCAATGAATTCTAGGTTATTTTTTTACTCTTTTACATTAAGTACTTTGGGAAGCTGTGGAATTATTTGAATTATAGGAAAGTGACCAGACTGGAGGACAATGTGTCTATTACCCCTTGTGGTTATAAAACCTTTAATATATCTGAACTTTGGCTAATATTTAGCACAGCCTTCCTTCTCTATGCAAATGTGGCTTGATTTCCACACACCTGCAGCCTCCAGGCTCTGGTGTTACTTTAAATAACACCAGCTAGCATTGTCATTGTCATGTAAAAAAGAATAAGAAACATTTTCAAATTGTTTCTCTTTAGCAATGTTCTGCCCTGTTGCAACAAATAGTCTAAATAGATTGAAACAATAAAGGAGGAGTTAAACAGTTTTATTATTCTGCATACCTTCATGTTGATTGTTGAATATTAGAACATACTGTAATGCTGATGAATGTTACAAACAATCAGGCTTAGTTGACTGTTATGTGTGCCAATACTGTTTTTAACACACACATAAGGCGCACCGGATTATAGGGCGCGTTTTTATATACAGGTACATGCCCTCTACTACGTTTAAATACCTCTACTGCGTTTTTGGTGACGGTTTATTTGGGATCATTGAAAATAGGTAGTTCATTCTGGGTAAGACCATCATTTTAATTGAGGCTACCCGACCCATAAGGGAGATCGGAAGCGATTTCCATCTTTCTAGGTCCTCTTCTATTTTTTTTTTAAAAGAGAGATGTGGTTGAGTTTTGGTTACTCAGCTAGAGTAGATGACACAGTAATTCCCAAATATTTGATATTTCCTGATTGCAATTGTAGACCTGAGGGATTCTGTAGAGAGCAATTAATTGGTAGTACTATAGATTTAGACCAATTTATAGAGTATTCTGAGACTTTTGAGAAAGATTCTAGTAATCTAATTACTTGAGAAAGGCAAGTGTTTGAGTGCTGGAGATAAAGTAATACATCATCTGCGTAAAGACTGATTTTATGCTCTATTTTCATGCCTTTTATACCTTTAACCACATTAGTTTGTCTGATTGTAGCAGCTAGAGGCTCAATGAAAATAGCAAAAAGTGAGGAGGAGAGCGGGCATCCCTGCCTGGTGCGCCTCTGGAGACAAAAGCTGGAAGATTATTTGTTCTGACACAGGCTGTTGGG
>NW_015151567.1:162727-165616 GCF_000732505.1 Cyprinodon variegatus | reverse complement strand
TTTTTTTCCCTCAAATAACATGCAATATATTTCAGCACAAATTTTTCAAATGAGAAATACCAGAAACACTTCAAAACATTCACTTCATAAAGAATTACTACCTTGACATTTCACAACGAATTACTTTCTATTTACTCTACTTTCTATTTTCTAACGTTAGACACAATGTCAATGATTAACTCAGTCAATGTCTTCCAGTCAGGCTAATGTTACGCTACATACTATACTATAGGATCCATCGGTGTATATGTGGATTTTCTTGGTTAGTTCATCCACTGACAGTAAAATTAACTGAGGAACTTCTTCTCTCAGCCGGCGAACTGTTTGTTTTTGCAGCCAAATGCTACACATGTAGGCGCTTTTACTTTGCATCTCCGTGGGCGTGGGGAGTACCAGCATGGCGGACGGTGGCTTCTCCTTTTTTTTGGGCAATCATCAATCCAGTGAAAAAATAGAGATTAGTGCATGGGGGCGTGTTCTTGTTTCTTTTGGTCTTTTAGTTTGATTCCATGTATAATGGATTAATATCATAAAACAAACCCAGAATGCATTGCATTTTTTTTGCTACAAACAGTAATTGGTAGTGCTCAGAGAAACCTGAAACTAAACTGTGAAGTGTTGGAAAACCTGCTAAAGCCGGGCATACACTGTGAAATATTTTTAATTGTTGCATGCAGCTACAGCTCAAACTGTACAACGAAACCGCAGGGTTTAAACGTTCACAGCTCACGATGGATGTTCTCCCACTGTGTGACCCGACGTTCTACCTGCTGACTCTGCAATTCCAAAAACCACACGTCAGACTCAGCGTCCAGAGATGCGCTGGTTGGACTCGTCAACCTGGAAGAAGAACTCTGTTGTCTGCACATGCATAGTGCTCGAGGTTCTTGAATTTCAAACATGTTTGATTTTCTCCCGACCTCACGATGGGCAGGTGGTCATGAGAGGTTGATCGCCCCTCATTACTTCCTGTATACTACACGATGCAGGACGCACGATGAGGCTGCATCTCAGCCCGATCAAAAAATTCTCACAAGACTGGAGAAGCGTCCCGAAAAGGGCAAAAAGTCGTACAGTGTATGCCCTGCTCAAATCGTTCTGTTTATTTCAGTGGCTTTTACCAGGAAGGAGGCTAAATTGTTCTTTTACTCTTTTAAACAGCAACAGCTCCAGAATGAGTTGAACTTGTGCAAAGCGAGATGTTTAAACTCCCCATCCCGTTCAAGTAAGTATATGATTTATTCACTCAAAACACTCAGAAAAACCCTAAGACATGATTATCATTTCTCATATTATGTGTATGATGTTATTTTTTATGTCTTTAAGTCACACAGCCAACTGGAAACTACAACTGTGGGCCGTTTGTTCAGCAAATGAAAGCTGGACTTGAATTATTGGAATCCAACTTAGCTCAAACAAAGTGGATAATGACAATGGAAAAAGAACAGATTGCACAAGAAAGGGACAACCTTAACCTGGAAGCCATCCGTCTCAGGAGGGACAAATCTACTCTGGAAAAGGAGCTAGAGCTCTCCGAGCAGAATACAAAGGACCAGTTCTCCCAGTTGTTGGCTCCTGTCTCCGGTGTCTCTAAGGCTTTAATGGAGAAAATTGATTCTCTCTTCCCTGAGCACCTCCGATTCCAGATCACTTGTGTAAAACAGAAGGAACACCTGGAGCAGATCCAGTCCAACTGCACCAACCTTTCCCGGGAAGTAGAGAACAAGCTCCAATACTACCTGAACATTGTAGGAGACAAGGTGTTGAACATGCAGAACGAGAACAACCAATTAAAGGCAGAGAACTGGCGTTTGTCTGAGGACTATCGCTGGTGTAGCCAAAATCGTACGAGCATGATGAACGAAGGCAAACGTAGCAGAGAAGAGGTTCAGCTGAAACACGATCGGGAGAAGGAGAGACTCCTGATGGACAAGATGAAGCTGAAAGGGGAGGTAGAGATCCTGAAGACCAGCATGAAGTACAAAAATGCAGAGATGGATATTCTGAGAGAACAATATAATCATCTCAACATGTCATGCACGGCAAGGGTAAGAATCAAAACCTTCATGCATTTTATCATTACTGAAAAGGATTGGAATGTTTTAGATTATCTTTAACTTTATCCAAAATTCAGCAAACTTAATTTAACCACAAAATGTATGTTTATCCTTTTACCTTTGTGTGTTTACACCAGCTATGATCATTGATGCAAAATGGATATGAAAACATCTGGAAATGATCCAACATCAGCTTTAGAGTAAAAGGGATCTGCATTGGTTTTATATATTGTGCAGAAATTCCTCTGAACTTATGTTTGATTAAACAGAGACCTGAACCCACATGCCATGTTTGATATGGTACAAATTATGTTGATAATCTTCTCTAAATATTTTGCTTTTAACTTTGCCTTCTTTTCTATTTCAGAATGGACTAAGTGGATATTCAGGAGGGGCCCTGGGGTCACGGCAAAACAGACCATTTGGTGGTGGTTCCAGTCATTCATCCCCCAGTTCTTCCAGTTTAGGTCAAAGTAGGACAGGAACAACTGGGTCAGGTCCAAGTTTAAGCTCTGGATTGGGATACAGTGGGGCGGCTTCCGCTGGGGCAGGCTCATCAAGCTCAACCTTCCAGCAATCTGGGTCAAGGTCAGGCCTGACTAGTGTTGGCTCTGGAGTTAATACACCTGCATCAACAGGGGGTGCTTTTCCGAACCAGCCACCGTATGGCACAAATTTTGGATCAAGTGGGACAGGATTAAACAACCCACACAGTGGAAGAAGCTCAACAGGCTTTGGGTCACCATTTGGGTCTAGTTTAAACCAAGGGTCAAGTGGGACAGGATTAAACAAACCAGACAGTGGAAGAAGCTCAACAGGCTTTGGGTCACCA
>NW_015151567.1:160403-161311 GCF_000732505.1 Cyprinodon variegatus | reverse complement strand
TTTGGGTCTAGTTTAAACCAAGGGTCAAGTGGGACAGGATTAAACAAACCAGACAGTGGAAGAAGCTCAACAGGCTTTGGGTCACCCTTTGGGTCTAGTTTAAACCAAGGGTCAAGTGGGACAGGATTAAACAAACCAGACAGTGGAAGAAGCTCAACAGGCATTGGGTCACCATTTGGGTCAAGTCCTAATAAACCAAGCTATGGGGTGGGATCATCATCTACATCAAGTGGGACTGGTGCGTCAAGTGGCTCCAGTAGCTCAGCAAGTAAACCCTCATCATCACTTGCCTCTCTTTTTGGTCTTGGGAGCAGTAGCTCAGGGCAAAGTAGGACAGGAAGCGTGCCGGGAAGGACTTCTTCTGGAGTTGGGAATAGTGGAACTGGACAAGCTGTTGGCCCAGGTGAGGCAATCCCTAAGCAGACCCAATCCAACTGCACCAGCCTGTCCCAGGAAGTAGAAAACAAGCTCCAGCACTACCTAAACATTTCAGGAGACAAGAATTGAAATCATTGCACATGTGATCATTACTTAAATGTTTTTGAGTGTATTAGGTTCCTTCTAACTTTATACAAAACACTGCAAATGTAATTCAGCCTCAAAACACCCCTTTACCTTTATTCTATTACCTTCACTTGTTTAGACCAGCCATGGTCATTGATGTGAAATTGACATAAAAACATCTGGAAATGATCCAACATCAGGTTTACAATAAAAGGGATCTATACTGGTTTTAACCTGACTCCGCCAGATGGAATTGCTCCGCATATCCATCTGGAAACCTTCCGTTGCAGTAATTTTGGGAAGGGGCGAAAATACTGGTTAGCTGATTTGCCTATGTTGTTGAATAAACCAATCAGATCAACGAAGCCTATGACGTACTAACAGAGCGACGACGAAGAGATGCC
>NW_015151567.1:157654-160094 GCF_000732505.1 Cyprinodon variegatus | reverse complement strand
TGAAGCCGCCATGTTCTTTAGACTGAACTGTCACGCTTCTCGTTGCGTCACACCTCAGCCCGCCTCAAAGCCAACGCTGATTGGACGTTCGTTTGGTGAACGGCTCCAAATTTTCTTTAACGGAGAGTCTCCAGACTGATCTACGAGTGAAATCCTGAAAGCTCGCGAGATCAGGATGGTCTCACGAGGCTATATTGGTTTTGCATATCTTGCAGAATTTCTCCGTTTTACTAAACATGTTTTGTAAAACAGAGATCTAAACCCACATTATGTTTTTTATGTGACAAAGTATGATGAGATAAAGTTGCATCAACAGGGGGAGATTTCCCAAACATGGGATCATATGGGTCAAGTCTTGGCTTGATTAAACAATCAAGAGGGTGGAGGAAAGTCAACAGGCTTTGGGTCAACATTTGGGTGAATCGGGTCTAGATTTAACCAAAGGTCAACCGGGACAGAATTGAATAAACTATAGGTGCTAAAAGCTCATCAAGCTTTGGATATGGGTCATCAGCAAGTGGGACAGGTCCATCTAGTGGATCAACAAATAAAACTCCATCATCAAGTTTCTCTTGGCTTGGTCTTGGAAGCCGTATCTCAGGGCAAAGTAAGACAGGAAGTGTGCCAGGGAGGATTCCTGGAATTGTTGTGGAACGACAAATAGACCGACTGGTGGTCCACATAACACTGAAGCCCAACATTTGGTAGCTTCAGATCTTAAGTCCAAGAAGTCACCATTTAATCGTCAAGCAAAGCATTACGTCTCAAACAGGGTGTATTCAGGATTCTTACAGACCTAAAAGTACTTTTGAAAACTAGCTCCGCTTTGCAATAGTTTTGAACATGCCATTCATTTTCTGACAATAACTCTACATTTGAATAAGAACACATTTGTTATTTAAATAACCCTTTTTCAGATCAGTAGCAACTAATGTAATCCAGCCTATGAAAATTATCATTGGTGGAGGATTTATATCAGGCATGCCCAAAGTCGGTCCTGGAGGGCCGCTGTCCTGCAGGTTTGACAAGTTTCCCTGCTTTAGCACAGCTGATTCTGATGATTGCAGTTGAGCAAAGGCCTGTCAATCAGTTATCAATGGAAATTAGCTGTGATGGAGCAAGAAACCTCTTAAACCTGCAGGACATCTGCCCTTGAGGATCGACTTTGAGCATCCCGGATTTATAACTAACCATATTTTTCTTTTAGAGTCATGATGCTTATCATAACCTGAGGCATTTATGTTTCATGCAATTAAGGATCAATTTCCCTTCTTTGTTTCCCAACAGACGAGCAAAATTGACAAGCTGCCACGCTTGATCAACCTGTCGGGCCAACAGTGACTGTCAGCAGTCTTTGATCAAGATGGTAAATTAAGTCAATTTCCAAGCTGAGCTTTCCTATGTGGTTTTATTGGGTTTTAAGTACATATATGTAAGGATATTTTAAGAGTATAAGTAAAAAGCATGATCCTCATCTTCCTTGAATATGATCAAGAATATTTAATAATCTATATTTTTGTTTCCTTTTTTTCAGGGAGAACCAAGATTTATGCAGTAACCTGGTTTAATTCGGTGTAAATATATATGAAGATCCTGTCAAAACTTGGAATAAAAGAGAAATATAACAAATAGTGGAGGTCAATTAAGTTTCTCTTATTGAGTTCATGTATAGGTGTTAGCAAATTGTTTATATCCCTTCATTTTTTTCCTTTACATTTTAACATATAATAATAAAGCCTCCATGTATTTCATAATTCTTTTGTGATAGAGTAACAACAAGAAATAATTTTTTGAAGTTAAATATTCTTTGGGATTAATAAAGTGTTTTTGAATTATTTCAAAATTTCTACTATTTCTTATATATAAAGCAGATTGATTTGAATGACTAGAGTCTGCCTTTGGAGGAAAGAAGAAGAAATTTTGTTGCACAACTGGATTGTTACATCTTTCCATATGATGTTCCACTTACTAAATGTATTCAGGCGTCATGTTTTTTAGGTAGCAGTCTGACCAAGATGCATGAACACTCTCGGGACTCAGAGGAAAGTTGTAGGGTTTATTTTCAAAGGAATGATAAATGTCTTAGTAAATTCTCAGTCATCTTTGTCATGGCAACCCCAAAGCATGCTTCAATAGCAGTGTTGTTTTTGTCAATGATGATGAGATTACTTCATTGAGACTCCTTTTTTTAATGAAGATAACGAGAACTGACAAGCTAAAGATGAATCTTTGAAGAGGGAAAAATGATGAGTTGTGGGTGTGAGTTTTCGTTACTGACGAGACTAAATAAAAGTGTTAGCGGGTGCTCTGTCAGACATTTAAAGGAAAAGTCCGGTCAGCAAGGAATGATCAATGGATCATTATTAAAACGTTTGCTGTTATTTAATGAATTGGCAGTGACGTCACGGTCCGGTTAGCCTAGCGCCATTCTCCCCGCTTT
>NW_015151567.1:154001-155574 GCF_000732505.1 Cyprinodon variegatus | reverse complement strand
AAACATCCCAAAGAGCGTTGTGCAAGCGATAATATTGAAATGGAAGGAGTATCAGGCCACTGCAAATATATAAAGATCCAGGCCAACTCTCTAAACTGTCAGCTCAAACAAGAAGAAGAGTGATCAGAGATGAAGCCAAGAGGCCTATGATGACTCTGGATGAACTGCAGAGATCTACAGCTGAGGAGGGAGACCAATCACTCATACTGGACAGAAATGGAAAAAAAGAAAGGGAGGAAAGTCTGATAAAAAGGTAAACTTGGTAAATAAATAGAGGAGAGAAAAAACATGCAGGTAAGAAAATAGAATCATTAAAAAAAAATCACTGATTTCTAAACAATTTGAGATTGACTGAACCGGCATTAACTGAGCATGACGGTTAGCCTGGTCTGATGCAGGCTAGCTGCATAGAATAAATAACCATGGTAACTGATGTTACTTTTTTATGAAACTGAGTCGAGGCCTAATTAAGCCAAGATATCATCAAATCCCAGGCTTAATCTACTATCTTGGCTTTGTTAAACAGCCCTCAGTGGTTCTGTTTGTTAATTTTATTGAATCTTTCATGAAACCCGGAAAGTCACAACTAAAGTAAACAATCTCTTTTTAAAGGGAGACATAGCAACAAATGATTTTATGAGGGATTTAGGGATATTAACCCCAAGGCAGAGATTAAGAGGCGAGGGCGTTGTAGAGCAGCCTGTCAGGCCTCTTCCCTCCTGCTCCTTTGGGAGGAAACTGCTCAATGGAAGAGGCTGTAATCACAACCGGTGGTTTAATTTACAACCTCCCTCCCAGGCTGGGCCAGCAGGAATGATGCCTCTTCTTTTATAGGCTCCTAATGTTCACTCTGCGTTTTGATTTCTAACTGCAACTATAGAAAAACAAAAGGCTTATTAGCTGCTTCGTTAATGGTTGCATTTCCATTGATTCAGGAGTTCAGGAGTTTCATAGTTAACAGCTGAAACATTAGCCAACAAGGACTGCTATTTACTGCACCTGCTTAAAATTACTGCAAATGTTTCCTTTTTTTAAAAGATATTCCTATAAGATTTGTTTAATTGATGTCACACAGAAAAAAAAAATGTAAACTTATTTTGAATAAATGACTAATGAGAATATCAGCCTTATCAGAATAATATTGTTTTAGAAAAATCCTTGCCAAAAAGCATTTACTTTATCTGGATCTAGATTGGTCATTCCAGCAAACCATCCCAGTTAGTTGCATAAGAGTTGCTGCTACGCCTTACACTTATCCAATTTCAGTTTATTTATAAAGCGACATTTCAAAACATGTCATCACAAGGCTCTTTACAGAGACAATTCAATTAGATGAGACAGATTAGTTAAACATTTTATAAACGAGTGCATTTTGTAACATGGTTATTTTTCATATTTTCTTTTGTCATTTTTTTCTAGATTTTATTTTTTTCCAATTTCCCGCCAACTAACACTATTTAATATATGATTCCTGTTAAATCAAGAACAGAATTTAAAATCCTCCTTCTCACATATAAAGCCTTAAATGCCCAAGCTCCATCTGATATCAGAGATCTGATTGTTCCTTATGTTC
>NW_015151567.1:149800-151546 GCF_000732505.1 Cyprinodon variegatus | reverse complement strand
AGTTCAGGTTCCGTAGGAAACTTGGACGACTTGCAATGAAACGGGGCTCACGTTTCCAGAAAAAGGTGTCCTTCCCAGAATCCAGTCGGTGTGGGTTATTCCAGAACTTGGTTGACTCATTGGAGGGCGGACAGGTTTTACTTAGGTTTGTTCCCTGAGGAGCAATGGAGCTGACTGCCACTTAGATTTCCAGGAGAACTTGAATTGCACGTGTGGAGATGTATCCCCTGCTCAGTGTGAAGCTCAAACAATCCTTCCAGGGGAAGAAGGCCAAAACATCCAGTTTGCAGGATGACTTCCTGCCAAGAGGCAAAGACAAAAACAACAAGGTTAGAGCTCAGGGACAAAAGATCCAGATAGACTCAGCTAAACTCAGCTTGGCTAGAGTACCCAAAACTGGCAAACACTCTGGCGTCGAGGTAGTGGCAGTCAGCTGCTTAAAAGTCCTCAGATAATGAGCCAACCATCTACAGGTGTGTGGAAGGGCCAATGAGAACCAGGCACGACCTGGGAGAAAACACAAAAACAACACACAACCACACACAAACTAGATTCCTAACAGTTAGGAACCTTGAGTGCTGCAGAAATTCTTTAGTAACCTTGGCCAGATCTGTGCCTTGCCACAATTCTGTCTCTGAGCTCTTTGGGGAGTTCCTTCGACCTCATGATCCTGGATTGCTTTGTCATGCACTGTGAGCTGTAAGGTCTTATATAGACAAGTGTTTGCCTTTACTAATCAAGTCCAATCAGTTTAATTAAACACAGCTGGACTCCAATGAAGGAGCAGAACCATCTGAAGGAGGATCAGAAGAAATGGAGTTAAATATGAGTGCCACAGCAAAGGGTCTGAATACTTATGACCATTTGATTTTTCAGTTTTTCTTTTTTAATAAATTTGCAAAAAAAAAAAATCTACATTTCTGTTTTTTCTCTTAAGATGGGGTGCTGAGTGTACATTAATGAGAAATAAAATGCATTTTATTGATTATAGCAAATGGCTGAAATGAAACAAAATCTATACCCACTACAGTATATGGATATCTGTTTTTTTACATTTTGGCGGGTCCAAAATATATAAATATTTACTTCTTGTTGTGATATTTATGTTTCTGCTATGAATCAATTGTGCACCAATAAAAATAGCAGGTTGACATGGAGCTGAGGCATTTCCAGATGCCAGGAACTCCCTGAGAAAGCACTTCTTTGAGAAGTAAAAAAAGTGAACATTGGTCAAGCTTTTCGACTGAAAATAGATGGAAAGGGGCCGAGAGCACACATGGAGATTACCACATTTCTTCTAAACTTGGTTGAATTGTTTGAAACATTCCTTATGCCTATGATTAATTATGAAAAAGAGTAAAAAACTCCAATGCATAGAAGGTTAAAGCTATAATGGAGGATTTTCGTGAACTTTTTATAAGACCCGCCCTCTCCACATGTATATAAATGTACTCTTTATCAGAGCAAAATTTTATCCCAAAATTTTGAAAATTTCTATTTAAAAAAAATATCCTGTCTTAAAATCTGTGTTGTTGTTTTTTTTTCATTATCTTCTGCAGGCCAGTTAGTTCTACATCAGCCTGAACACCTAAATTCGGCCAATCGTATATCAACGGTCGTCTGTCAATCATATTTTTTCGGTCATAGCATCTTGATTCATCTGTCGCAGCTAATAGACGCAACGGTTGAATTAAGAATTGAGTCATTTCCTTTCCCATTGAGTTGCGTCCCAGTGTTCACGGGGAT
>NW_015151567.1:145943-146970 GCF_000732505.1 Cyprinodon variegatus | reverse complement strand
GTTTTGATAAATCTATGGCGTGGAATGTGTTCCATTATTGTTGTAAGCTAAGATGTTTATTAAATGGCAATTTAAAAAAATCAAATTAATCAAAGTAATTTGAAAAAACAATTGCAGTCACTGAAATTATTATTTCTTTTTTCTTTTTATCTTATTATTTTATTTACTGATGTTATATTTTCAAATGTTTTTTTTTTCATAATTTTTTTTATTTCATTTATACAGATTTTTTATTTTATTTTTAGATTTCTGTTTTTCACAAATTAGCATTTTTTTAATTGCTTTTCACCAAACGCTCTTGGCCTTCACATTGACTGATAAAAATGTTGCTAACGTCCATGCAGACCACCTCCAGACAACTAAAATGTGAAATTAGTTGGACATTTGACTTCAAAGTTGCTGCCACCCTCTGATTTAGAGGGCACCTGCTTAAATAGCAGGTGGTGAATTACGTCAACAAATCGCCTGGTAGGGGAGGCCAATAGTTAGCTAAGAGTGGCCCTGGCCACCCTTGGCCCCCCACTTAGCGCTGCCCCTGTTAAACCATTTACATGATTATAACATGTTATATAACATATGTATAATTGAGTTGTGATGGCACAATTCATGTCACAGCGCTGGCAAGATAGAGAGATATGTGAGCTCCTTATTATGCGCGGAGAAGAGGGGATTCGTTTACATTAAGTATCGTGAGAAAAGGCAACTGAGTGAAATAATAAAGAATACTACCGTAAATCCTCTAATATTGGCCTGTATTCCATTAGCAGCCGGGTCTCTAATAATGGCCGGTCTCGCTGTCGGTGGTGGTGAATAATGGCTGGACTCTTCTACAGGCCGGGGCTGTAATTAGAACCAACTATGTTCCAGGGGAGTCATCAACAATTTGTGATAGTAACATACAAGTACCACAGGGGGGCAGTGTTTGCTAACGAATCCAAGCCATTAGCATAGGAAGTCCCATTCTTACACAATCGTTCTGATCTGAAAGACACATGTAATTACGGTAGGTCTGGTGGTAACCAGGCAG
>NW_015151567.1:139022-140193 GCF_000732505.1 Cyprinodon variegatus | reverse complement strand
GACGCATGCGTGTAAGAGCTTAAAGATGGAAACGCGAAAACGGCGTTTCAAAATCTTCCCACTCTGAAGGCTGAATAAAAAAAAGATCGTTTACAGACCCCCGAAACGCCGGCTTCGAATGGATGAGAGGCAGGAGACGTGCGCATCGCATCTGGACGCTCTCTCTGTGACGGTGGCTCGATCAGAAGGTCCGAATGGAGAGAGAGAGAGAGAGAGAAAAACCCAGCCTACTTATAGGCGGACCAATATCACAACCAATTAACGTAATCGAATCATTTACAAAAGAAAAAGAGTTAATTATCAACTCTAAAATTGAAGTGACTCAACTAAGGTCTATACAACACTAAAAGGGAAAGAAAAAAGAAACAAAATTAATTAATGTGCCCGACGCACATTTCCAGCTTGGTTTATACTACAGTGAAGCTTTCATACTACAGTGAGGCCTTGCTGGCCAGCCAGCATCTAATTACCACCTAAAAGGTCTTTGGGGAACATTAGATGCTAACACCACCTGCTCTTTCTGTGGTTTCCTTTAATGGAGGGGCGTACCATGCGAACTAGCAGCATTTCATTAAAGCACAGGCAGCGTAAGGAGGCACATCCTGTTTAATGTTGGGTGTTTAAACAGAGCGTGCTGTTTACCTTTGGGCAGTTAGGCTGCTTAAGTCAACACTCATTATTTTAGTCACTGGCTATCAGAATACCTGTTTGTCTTCCTTTTCTGGTAGACTGCCTTTAAAGGAACAATATGTTCACTTATTAGTTTTTATTAGTTCATATTAAAAAATAGAAATTGCAGAAGATGACTCAGTGGCACCTCCTGGCCTAGTGTTGGTGTCAGTGTTGTTACGGGCAGCAGAAAGCTAAAAAGAGCTCAAACACTGTAAAAAAAAAAAAAAAAAAAACTATAATAGTTATTAGACACCAAGAGAAATTAAAATAAATAAATCTACTGGCTGCAAAATGTATCATCAGGCAGGATGCTTTCCTTAATGTCAACAGTTACTCATACTGTGACTCAACTAAGCTGCATGATTTGTCTGAATCAATATTGCCAACTTTATCAAAGAAAGAAATATTAAAACATGATTATGATCTGTTTATGGTTGGTTACCAACTTTAAACAGAGGGGGTGGACTCAGATTTTAGCTTTCAAAAACGTACAATGCAG
>NW_015151567.1:133688-136727 GCF_000732505.1 Cyprinodon variegatus | reverse complement strand
TCCATTAACAAATCATGTTCTTTGCTTTTAACAGTAATGGAACAAAGTTTACTCCATATAGGGGCTACGTTTAACAGATATTCAGTTCTAGATCAGCTGAAACTCTTTCTCTTCATCATATGTTTGATTGTTTGGGTTAAAGTATAAAGTAGGTGGTTGGAAACATGCTGGTGAACTTTAAATGTGTCTGTTTTTAATTTTCCAGATACAACTGATGACCACACTCTGCTCTGGCTCCTGAATCAAATGCGAGTTGGAATCCCTCAAGTCAGCATCCAGGTCCGGCAGCATAAACACACCCAGGCCCTCGCCTTCTTCATCACAACCACATTTGAGAAGTGAGACTCGCGCTCCTCCACAGCTGCATAGATCCCAATCCTAATATCTAATTTGTATTGCCAGGAAATGAAATCCTTCTATGGAGAGAAATTTGTTCCAATATTGTTAAAATGTTCTTCAAATTTCTTTCAAAAAAAAGGAAATTTAAAGAAAATTTGCATCAAAAATGGAACATTGAAAAACTTCTCAGTCACATAAAAGATTTTTAGATTCATTTATAATAGGGTGACTAAACATCCTCTTTGCCCGTTGTAGGTACTAGATCCTCTCAGGGCCCCACCCCTTCTTATGACGTCATCATATGGCAACTCCAGATCTGTTCGGGTCCTCCTTCATGCCAGTGACGTTACGCTACATTATTGGCTGAACGTTGCCATATGATGTAAAACACTGTGGTCGCCCAGACAACGATAATAACATCACGCAGTGTCTGTTAACGTGCCTAATGACTGATAAGGTTTTACTTGATCGATAACAAAACTGAAAAAATCTGTTTCTGGTGAACAAAGTAACAGTTAAACCAAAATATAAAGGGGGAGAGCTGGACAGCGCTGTAGCTAGCTATGTTCAGTAGCTAACGGGTTAGCCTCTTTTAGCTCGGTCAGTTAGCCATATTAAGCTACACTACTTTAAATTTATGTCAACAACAACTGTTCATTTTCTACAAGTAGAATAACTGTCTAAAATCTCTATTAAGTCATTTTTTAAGATTTTCCATTTGTCCTCGGCCCTCAGATCTTAATAAAAAGAATAAAAATAAGCTGAAACTTTTTTTGTCACCTTGTTAAATATCAGAGCTCAGTCTGGCTTAGAAGGCAGGACTGTCCTTCAAGACTGACAATGATTTTTTTTCTACTTTCGGCTGCGTTATGTCACCAATGAAATATAAAATAGTAGAAATTATAGGTTATAATATGTTGAGACTCCAAAAGAGATTTAATCCATAAGAAACAGTTTGTGCGAGTGGAGTTGCCATACATGACGTCATAAGAAGGGGCGGGGCCCCAAGCAGATATGGTACCTACACTGGCATCCCTGGGCGGAAGTTTAAAAAAAATTAAAAGGTTTAGCTAAACTTAATATTAGATGAAAATAAAGTCTTAGATTTTATACCTTAAGAATATTAATTCTAGGCCTATAAACATGCTTACTGCCATTTTGCATGAGTATTCATTTCTCAAGCCCTGGGGGTCGTTGCTCTGTGTTTTGTAGAGGTTTCCCTTATCCTAAACAGATTTAAAAAGGGAATCTATTTCTAATTATACAGCAGGGTTAATCTTCCTCTTGTGCTGTTTTTATGCCAAAGATCATCCAATATCTCTATTTTGCAAATTTCCTGTTTTGTTTCCTAAATTTTATTTCTTTAAAATATTTATTTCAGAATTTTATTTTTCAACGTTTTTTTCCCCCCAAAATTCTATAGTTGTTTTAATTTTACATTCACTCTTTTCAAGTTTTTAACGGAATTTTACCGCAAATTTAATTCTTTTGTAGTGGTCCGTCGTGGTGAAGAGAGAGCTGAGCCTAAAAGCAAAGCTCTGGATTTTCCGGTCGATCTACGTTCCTACCCTCATCTATGGTCATGAGCTTTGGGTCATGACCTGAAGAACGAGATCCTGGATACAAGCGGCTGAAATGAGTTTTCTCCGTAGTGTGTCTGGGCTCTCCCTTAGAGCTCAATCATCCGGGGAGGACTCAGAGTAGAGCCGCTGCTCCTCCACATCGAGAGGAGCCACTTGAGGTGGCTCGGGCTTCTGGTTAGGATGCCTCCTGGACGTTTCACTGGTGAGGTGTTCCAGGCACGTCCCACCGGGAGGAGGCCCAGGGGGAGACCCAGGACACGCTAGAGGGACTACGTTTCCAAGGTGTTCCCATACCAGCAGAGAGGGACGTCTGAGTCTCCCTACTGAACCACATTAAGCACAGCCAGTGATATAAAACTAGCTGCTTACCACCAGAGTTTCCTTCCATGCTGGTCGTAACTTTAGCTTCTGTCCGGAAGCACGGCATTCGTCTAAATGTATGCCATGTTGTGTGCGCAGGTGTTTCTGCATGTTGGATGTATTTCCTCCCGCGGATGTAATTGCCACTTTGCAATGATTGCAAAGCACCTTGTTGCCATTTTTCTCTTCCTTAAAATGAAGCTAAACTTTCGATCGGTTTACCAGATGGGACCGCATTTTTTATTTATTTTTTGCTTTTCTAGATTTACGTATGGTCACGTCGTACTTGCTTACTGAATGTAGTGTGCGTAACTTGCGTAAAAAACGTGACGTAAGTCGTGCTGCTCAGCGCTAGGCTCTGGTGCTTCATGGAACCGTTACGAGAATTGTTAGGCGAGCTGCCAAACGGTGCCATGGAATTGGAACACACAGAACCTGTTCTTAACAGGAACTGATGTTCGATTCCCATCCGTAGGCATGATGGCAATTATTTTACATCAAAGTAGTAGGCAGTTCATCATATATACACACAATATCAATTTCAAACAGATGGTTTCGATATGGTATTGGCCGACGCTGCTCAGGTATCTGATATCGGGGTCAGAAAATAGCATCTGCACAACGCCACTTTTGGGTGGACTGTACTCAGAGCAATAGAAAGGCTGTTGCTAACACTCTCCAAAAAATAATGTAAGTAATTCAATCAGAAAGAATATTTGAAAAAAAAAATGAAAATCAGATGTTAAAGCAAACTTAA
>NW_015151567.1:130573-132723 GCF_000732505.1 Cyprinodon variegatus | reverse complement strand
AGTAATATGTGAAAAAATTAAACAGTAAAAAGAGAGCAAACTGTAAAAATATATATATATTTTGCACACACATTATAAATTCCTCCCAATACTCGTTGAGTTTAATCGGGTTGAGAAGTTTTTAAAGTTCTATTTTTCATTTCTTCAAATATCCTTTCTTGGTGCGTCTTCTTTGCCTTCAAAAATATTGGAAACATTTTCTCCCCATATTTTCTTTTTCCTGACAGCTTACTGCGAGGGGCGGAGCAAATGGGGATATACAAGACCGTAAAGCCCCAGTTTGGTGGCGGGATGCGGCGCTTTTCCTGTGAGGAGGATAATATCTATGAGAACATTGAGAGCGAGCTCTGCTTCTTCACCTCACAGGTTAGAAATCCACACTTCCTGTCCTTGGCGTCGTCCTGAAATGCCGCCATGTTTCTCAGATCTACGTCTCGGAACAATAGGTGCCATTTTGTTTCAGTGTTCTTGTTGTCTTTAGGAGCGTCAGAGCATCATCAAGTATTGGCTGGATAACCTGCGTGCCAAACAGGGAGAGATGCTCCACAACATCCACTTCTTGGAGGGACAGCCAATCAGTGAGCTGATCTTCAGCCTCTAATGGCTCCATTTCTTTCTCTTTATTTGATCCAGGGCTGCAAATAATTAGTATTTTTCAAATCAATTAATCTGTGGATTATTTTTTTGATTGATTGATTAATAATCGGATAGTAAAAGCATTGGCGGTTCTAGACAGGGGCCAGTGCCCCTGTAGATCATATCCTGGCCGCTCTATTGAAGATATAATACTCAAAGAAAATACTAATGATGATAAACACATGGTAACTGATACGTCCTTCGGATCTATTTTATTTTTTTTCTTTAAAAATTGTGTTTTACTAATTATTTCCAAACAATACTGCGATAGCTTCAGTGCTATTGCGATAGGATCTGTTTCTTCTGCTAAATTTTTTTTTTCAAAACAAATTTAAAAAAAAACTCTACTTTTTACAGCTGAATTTATCCGTTTTTCTTGAGTTCTAATTCAGATTTTATAGAAAACAGTAATTTTAACTTAAATTAAGCTAAAATAAAGTAAAATTCCTAAATTATGAACGTATATTGAACTAATAAGACATAGATTTGTAATTAAACCTAATCGAATAGAAATTTTTACTTGATGCAGCTCTCTTAAAATATTTGAATCCCTTTCCCTGTTTTTTATTTTATGCTTTTTTGTGTCCCCATGAAAACACACTGCCCCCCCTTGTTTTAAATTTGTAAAAAAGATTTTTTTACAAATTTAAACCAGCTGAAACAAAAAAATTTCCACCTGAAAAGTTATTGATAAAGCATATTGGCAGATGAAATAGTTCTTTTTTTATCTTAAAGGTAAAATGTTTATATTTTTTTACAATTTAGATATATTTGCTGCTCTCTGTGAGTCGCTCTGTCAGCTAAAGGCATCTTTTAGAATCTCTGTACTCCAGTTTTAACTATTAATTCATTTCTAAATTAGTTGACTATTATTTCAATTATCGATTAATCATGATTTATCCGTTTAATTGTTTCAGCCCTAATTTTATCCCTTAAATTGTAGAACATGTTTTGAAAGTATTTGTTTAATGGGTTTTTATGATCATAGCAATCCAGAAAAATATTTATTCCCCTTCAAGTTTTGCTGGTTTACAGAAGCCCAGAGCGGCCGTCTCCCTCCGATACTTTTTCACGGTGGTTTTCTCAAGAAAAAAAGTACATTTTCTATGGAAGTAAATCTGTGTCTCTGGGATTTGAATTAAAAATGCCACTGAAATTTAAATGTTGTATGTTTGTTCTTACTGTTTCACTGTTAAAATATATTCAGAACACATTTTTGACCTAAAAAAATGTCATTGTCATTATTTCTACACAGTTGAAATTTCATTTATTTTCTCTTCAAGCTAAAAAATCACATTACTATTTCAAAGTGATTACATTTTCAATACTTATTTTTCAGTTTAAATTTTCAATATTAAAAAAATCTGCATATAAAAAAATTCAACCTTTCAAAATTCAAACTCAATATTTTCAGCCTCCTGAGATTCAACTGGCTCTATTTCACCGTCTTAAATTCGGCGTCTAAATTCAGTGTAAAAAGGGAAGCCAATCCCGTTACGTTTTCTTAGTCACGT
>NW_015151567.1:127468-129126 GCF_000732505.1 Cyprinodon variegatus | reverse complement strand
ACGTGACTAAGAAAACGTAACGGGATTGGCTTCCCTTTTTACACTGAATTTAGACGCCGAATTTAAGACGGTGAAATAGAGCCAGTTGAATCTCAGGAGGCTGAAAATATTAAGTTTGAATTTTGAAAGGTTGAATTTTTTTACATGCTGATTGTTTTAACACTGAAAAATAAGCATTGAAAATGTAATCACTTTTAAATAGTAATGTGATTTTTTAGCTTGAAGAGAAAATAACAAATGAAATTTCAACTGTGTAGAAATAATGACAATGAATTTTTTTTTAGGTCAAAAATGTGTTCTGAATATATTTTATTTTATATTTTACACTGAAACAGTAAATACAAACATACATTTAAATTTCAGCGGCATTTTTAATTCAAATCCCAGCGAAACAGATTTACTTCCATAATTTTCTCATTAACTAAAAATAACAAAAGCCGTTTCTCATCATAACGGGATGATTGGTGCTTATTAAAACTGATTCCATCCTTCAATACCACAACAGCAGGAGAGGATTTATAAGTATAAGTCATGGCAGCCTATGTTTGATTCTATAAATAATCCTGTGTTTAACTTTACGCAACGAGACGACTCAGTTGGTTTGATTATTTTTTTTCCTATTGTGAATAATGCGCCATTAGACCTATGCTTCCAGCGGCGTAGCGCCGCGTGGTTTCTGAACGGCCCGGTGTTCCGCCTGTAACAGCTATAAGATGCATTAACCCCCAAAATGAGTCCAGAATAAAGATTTTAATTTAAAAAAAACAGTCAGATTAGTTTCTGCTGTATTCCATGCAATCCAATCATCCACCATGACCTCACAATGAGTGAAAAAACTAGGAAACTAAAAAACAGATTATTTGCGCACAAGTGGTACCATGACTGCACAACTATGGGCCCCATAGGCATGGATGGACTGGGAATCCAGGGCTGCTGGCCAGCCTCATTCATTACTCAGACAGGTTAATCATCTCGTTATCTCAAGAAATCAATAACTTTATCTCGTGATCTGGAGAAAACAATTATTGCTTTAACCGTAATAACGAGATAGTTTTGTCATTATCGCGAGAAGGAAAAGGAAAAAAAAATCGGGTACGACCGCTCTCGGCTTCCATAGAGGTTTTATCGAATTACAAACGGACATTTAATCAAGAGAAACTGTGTTGAAGGTTGATTTTTACCCGTTCTTTTAGTTCCAGAGCTGATCGCTCGGGGGGTGATCCATCAGATGTTTCCTCTTCATGAGCAAAGGATACTCAACCAGCTGATGACCTCTTGGGTCCAGGCTGTATGTGAACGGCAGCCCCTTGGTGAGAAACGTTACAAGGATTACTGAGCAGGACATGATGATTAGATTAGAGATCGACTGATACAGGGTTTTTAAGGCCAGTGCTGATACCCATTATTTTTTTAATCTATCTAAAGGAAACCTGATTTTTCCTTTTGATTCTTTTTTTCGGTTCAATTTTGCTTTTCTTCCTTGATTTATGTCACAAAATGACAGAATAATTAATGGTATCATTTTAAGCAAAGGGAAAAACATTTAGCAATAAATCAAAGAAAAAACAGCAACAATGAAAGCACCTCATATGATCTCGAAGCATAACTGCTAAATGTGAATGCATGAGCGAAGCAGCCATTACTGTATGGAGGGAATT
>NW_015151567.1:124020-125398 GCF_000732505.1 Cyprinodon variegatus | reverse complement strand
ATCCAAGTAAAGTGATATGTGGCGTGCAAAAATAGTGCATAAATGTCAATTACGCATCATGTCATGTCTTCTACTTTCTAGATGACATCTGTGACTACTTTGGAGTGAAGATTGGCATGTACTTCGCTTGGCTGGGTTTCTACACAAACTCCATGCTCTATCCTGCTGTCATTGGCTTTCTGCTGTGGATTCTAGCAGAAGCCGATCAGGTATAAGAAACCTCCTCTAAGCTACCTTAACGATGAAAATGAAACAGTTGGAATTCTTACTACAGTTGTAGTTACTTGTTGTCAAGAAGGTAGACTTTTTTCCATTTTTTAATTGAAGCCCTTATATTAGATATTTTACTTTCTATCGCTGTAATGTATTGAAGGTTACACCACAAACATATGTTTGGAATGGTTGATCAGCCTCATGGTAGTCGTCGCAAGTAGCTGTATTTCCCACCAACACCACAAGAGGGCGACAATAAACAGTTCTTGGTAGTATTTGTTTATGATAATTTAATTCAAGCCTTTCGGTGTAATATTTGCATTTATATCAAATACTGTGTTTTTCATGCGGTGTCATGATATTTTCAGGAATCTTCTTTATTATCTAGACTTTTAGTTTATTGTGCGCACAGTTGTAATTTCAACTTGTCTCCACAAGAGGGCGAAGAGAAACTTTTCCTAGTAGAATTTGTTTATTTAAATTTATTACACTGAAGTTTTTGTATCACTAATGAGTTAACATATATAGAGGATAAATATTTAAATGTGCATAGAACTCTTTTTATATAGATATTTCTCTACATTAACAAATATGAAAACTTTTTTACTGCGTCTCTTCTCTTGGTTTTTCTAAATTCAGTCTATGTACATTTATTTTCTTGTGTCTTTTTATCAATAATTCAATTAGAGTTGAATTAATAGCTCTAAGGTGTTATAAACCAAAATGTTGCTAATCCAATCAGATATAAAAATGCCTATATTGAAGGAAAATGGCCATAAGTGTATATTTGTAATTTTTAATATTATTTTATATTTATTTTAGATATACTTATTATAGATATATTTGCTTAAAAAAGGATTAAGAAATAAATTCCTTATATACCTTATCCTGACGTTATGATTTTGGATCACTGTTGACAAAAAACTATTCTTGATTCTTACTGATCACAAACAGTTGTAGTTCCTCATTGTTACCACAAGAGGGAGACAATTAACTGTTCATGGTAGAATTGTTTTATTAAAAATTACTTAATTGAACCCTTTATACTTGAAAAACTATGTTTTTTTATTTTTCTATATCTGAAATATTTAAATTTATATCACATATTGTGTTTTTAAAGTGGTGTGTCAGTATTTTTAGGAATCCTCTGTATAAACTTTTAGTG
>NW_015151567.1:120310-123119 GCF_000732505.1 Cyprinodon variegatus | reverse complement strand
CTTATCCTGACGTTATGATTTTGGATCACTGTTGACAAAATATTCTTGATTCTTACTGATCACAAACAGTTGTAGTTCCTCTTTGTTACCACAAGAGGGAGACAATGAACAAAGTATAGATAGAAAGTGATTTGTGTCAGATTGGCACATTCTGGGGTTTATATGGGGCAAAAATGAAGGATTTCAGACCTTTTCAGATAATATTTGACTCAACTTGCAGAAAAAAATATTCAGCATGTTTCAACATTGCCTAAAGTGACTGGTTCTATCTTTTTTCTCCCACACAGACCAGTCAGGACATCTGCTGTGTGGTTTTTGCCCTTTTCAATGTGGTCTGGGCAACTTTGTTTCTGGAGCGCTGGAAGCGGCGAGAAGCAGAGCTGTCCTACAGGTGGGGAACCCTGGACACCCCCGCCGAGTCCTTGGAGGAGCCCAGACCACAGTTCAGGGTGAGAAGTCCTCACAGAGAGAGGAACAAAGCTTTGCTATCAGCAGGGGATCAAGCTGGAGGGATTTTTTTCCTTTTATTGGGGAAAGCAGGGAGTATTTTTTCTTCTTTTTTTTTGCAGATTTTAGTTTAAATTTTTTTTTTTTTCAAATATTCTCCTTTTCAGACCGAGTTTTGTGAGTTGCTTTTTTTTTTTTTCAAAATGTGGTTTACAGATCACAAATCCAATTGCAGTCTAATACAGAATACTAGTGTTGTTGCTAACTCCCATGCAGACCAGTAGAAATGCGTCTTCACATTCTCTCCAGAGAGAATTTGATCTGAAAAAACAGAATTGGAAAAGATAAATTAATGAAACTAAGTTAGAAAATGAGTAGAAGAAAAAAACAGTTAAAACAATAAAATCTAAAATAATAATCTGAGAAAACAGCAAAGTTTCTCTTTTTTTGAGTAAGAAGTTTTTTCATTTTTAGTACTAAATTCCTTATTCTTCAAAAAAAAAAACGTTTTCATTTCATTTCTAAATTTTCCTTTTAAATTTTCATTTTATTTGCAACAATTTACTCCATAGAGTTGGAGACCTTTCAGTGAAATATTTTTCCGGTCTCTTCTTCTTCTTCTCGTTGTGTTTTATGGCGGATGGCAAACTAGTTAAATTGAATTACCGCCACCAACGGATAAGAAGTTAAATGAGGAAACAGGAAAAGAAGACTCACCCNATTTTCCTTTTAAATTTTCATTTTATTTGCAACAATTTACTCCATAGAGTTGGAGACCTTTCAGTGAAATATTTTTCCCGTCTCTTCTTCTTCTTCTCGTTGTGTTTTATGGCGGATGGCAAACTAGTGAAATTGAATTACCGCCACCAATGGATAAGAAGTTAAATGAGGAAACAGGAAAAGAAGACTCACCCCCAGAAAATAAATAATACAAATTTTTGTATATAATTCGTCCTCATAATTACTAATTTGTCTTTATGCTTATGTCACTGTGCCAGTTTCTGATGGTCCTACTCGTTTTCCTATCATACTCTCAACCATTTTCCAGTTTAATCTCTCACTTCAACATACTTTTATGCAGCTTTCGTCTGAGCACTATAATTGATCACTTCTATCATGAAAAAAACAAAATCTTTCTTCTTTACAATCAATAAATCTTCAATTTTGGGACATTGCTCCAGAGGTTTTGCACTTTTCATTTGCTGACCTCTTGGTTTGGGTTTTTCTGACTGGGATGGGATCCTTTTTGCAGCTTCAGCGTCACTATTTCTGAGCTCCGATTTCACTTTTCTGATCTCTTTGGATCTTTTGCTCTCTTCACAACTGCCATAAGCAGCAGTATGTTCTACACCACAGTTACAGCATCTAATCTTTACTTCTTTACCATATTTTCCATATTCATTCTCTCCAGCACACCTTCCACATCGTTGTCCTTACATACAGCTGCTATGTGACCAAATTTTTGGCCTTTAAAACATCTCAGGGGCCGAGGATTGGATATTTGGACACAGTAGCTCATACATCCAAGGAAAACTTTACTCTGTCAATGCTCTTCTTGAACTTTGATCAACACTGATAAGCTGTCACACCTCTCTCCATTTCTTGCCGTTTTTAACCGTTTGTCTTCTTTTACTTTTGCTCCACTTATGTTTTCTAGAATCTTTTGTCACTTTTAGATGCGCGCCTCCAATTAGTCCCCTGCTGATCCTTTTGTTCTCCAGCAAACTGCTCTGAGCTCTTTGTTTTCCCGTCTCTGATGAGCTTCACTCCTCTTGTTTAGTTTATCAGCAGGAACCATGTGCTCTGAGAGCAGGGGGGAGGGGCAGCTCATGGCGTGCACCGCATGTGGAGAAGCTGAGCTCAGGGAGGGGCTGAGATCATTAAGACTCTCACAGGCTGGTGTTTCCAAGCCCGGCTAGCTCAGTCGGTAGAGCATGAGACTCTTAATCTCAGGGTCGTGGGTTCGAGCCCCACGTTGGGCGCTGCTTTTTGTAAAGTGAAACAGAGCTCTCACTGTAGTTCTCACAAAACTCATGATTGATTGATTGAATTTATTGATCTCACAGTTGTGAAATTTATTTGTTACATCGGCTCAAATAGTCAAACAAGAACGATGTCCCAACCAAAGAAAAATATGCATATCTATAGTATATACTGTGCGTCCACATATAAGTTTTTTTTTTATATAGTAGTATCATTATACAGGGTTATTGCACAGGGTATTTATATAGATGGATATTTATATTTATTTATAGTTATTAGGGATGCACGATATTGGGATTTTGGGCGATATCCGATATTTTAAAACTCATGTAGCCGATAACCGATATCGATACCGATGTTAAAGCTGGACAAAAATAAG
>NW_015151567.1:109000-118595 GCF_000732505.1 Cyprinodon variegatus | reverse complement strand
GCAATATTTCATTAGTAAAAGAGATTGATATGGTGTTTTTAAATGGCAATATATCAGCATATGAAGATATTGGGATATTTTAATGGATCAATATTTTTTCCCTCATCTTTAGAAGTTTTTAAGTCTGTTTTCCACCTGGATCCCCGCTCTTTTTGGCCCTCATGTCCCTCCATTGTCGCACAAACTTGCCTCCACTTCCTCACCGCCTCGGCCGTATCTAGACCCACAGCTGGTCTCTGATTGGCCCTCTTGTGTTGTGGCGTGGAATAAATATATTCAATTCAATATTGGGCATAAATTAAAACAATATCTGCAACAAGCAGGAACTTGGGGCCCTAGGGAACTGCCTAGTATTGCCTAATGGTAAACCCCCCTGAGTGTTGCATTGTAGAGTCTGGTTGCAGCAGGGAAGCGCAGTAGCACTTCTTTTTACAAACAGTGTAAACGTTTTTCACTAAAGGAGCCGTTCAGCTCCTCTGCAGTGTGGTGGAGAGGGTGGAAGGTGTTGTCCATGATAGATGGAAGCTTTGACAGCACCTTCCTCTCAGTTCAGCAATTAGCCTTCACTGTGATACGTTTAGCTTTAGGATACTTTGCAAAACAGACATGATGCTTCATCATGAACTAATACACGTGTTGCCTGATTCCTAGAGCCATTCCTAGGATGGAGTCACAGCATATGATTCCCTACGACTCTAAAGCTGAACACAGACATTTGTTTTATGTAAAGCATTGTGTTTACAAATTGAGAGTTAATGACACAGACAAATGTTGGATATGAATTCAGAATTTAGCTCTTTAAGAGAGCAGATTTTAGTCTGAAGATACTTTCTTATGCTAGCAGCCATGAGGGAAAAAACAGGACAGTCTCATGATATTTCCTGAAAAGTAGCCAATTATAGGCTACTTTCTCCAGTTGGTCCCACCCTGAAATTAACAAAAGTTGAAACAAGAATACAGAATAGAGAGGCTACAGGCAGGGACGTAATTTGGAAGGAGGCTGGGGAGGACATGTCTCCTGCATATAGAACTATTCATTGAACTATTCCTAGAACCATTCCTGGAACTAATCCTAGAACCATTCATGAAACATTCCTAGAAACATTCCTAGAACTATTCCTAGAACTATTCCTAGAACCATTCCTAGAACTATTCCTAGAACCATTCATGAAACATTCCTAGAAACATTCCTAGAACTATTCCTAGAACTATTCCTAGAACCATTCCTAGAACTATTCCTAGAACCATTCATGAAACATTCCTAGAACCATCCCTAGAACTATTCCTAGAAATATTCCTAGAACTATTCCTAGAAACATTCTTAACTGTAAGCTAAATTTCCCACAAAAAAAAAAGGTGGAAATAAGTGTGAATCCGATTGAACTTGGTCTGCATGGTGCTAATTTAAAGATAAAGTGCAGGCAGTTTGTGTCCTGTCTGCTGAGATATTAGCTGCTCTGTTCCTGATGCAGATTTTTTCTCCACAGGGAGTGAAGCGATGCAGTCCCATAACCGGCTGTGAGGAGTTCTACTACCCTCCCTGGAAGAGAGCTCTGTTCAGATGGCTGGTCAGCCTGCCCGTCTGCCTGCTCTGTCTTTGCTTCGTCTTCCTCGCCATGCTCCTCTGTCTTCAGCTGCAGGTCTCAGTCCATCCTGTTACGCTACGTTCACACCGGACACGCTTTGGGCAGCAAAAAAAGCTTCTATTGCTTCAGTTTTGAAGCTTGTAAATATCAGGGTCAGATGCGTCTAAAGGCCTTCTTTGACGCTCCTGAAGCGATCCCAGTAAAATGTGTCCAGATGAGTAGTCGATAAAAAGTACTTTTAATATGTTTTTAAGTGAGAAAGTCCACCTGAAAACATCTTCTGTGCAGAGAGTTCATCCAGATTACCATCCTGCCTTCAAATATTGCGGTCGCCCACACACTGGTGATGCGCTGTCACTGGGAATCCCCACTGCGGGTTTTCCCTACTGTTGGTGGTGACTGGAAGTAGATGCTAGCGTAGATGCTAGGTATGTGGTTCAAACTGCAGAATCCAGAATAATAAAAGCGAACATATTTTGCTGGCAGGTTTCTACATTTTAAGTTCATTTAGGCGTTAATAAACTGTTTCAGAGGAGTGATCATAGCGCTCTGCATCAGCAGCGCTGTGTCTGACTCCCTGCCAGCTCCCAGATCAGCTTCTCTGATTGGTTGATGTAGCACTTCGAGCAGCAAACATAACATTTTTCCAACTTTAGCATCTGCTGCTTGTGAGGCATCACGATGCGCTGCTCCTGCTGCTCTAGAAGCGCTGCAGGACCTTTTGTTGCACCTTGATGCATCAACTATTGACTTTGCATGTAAACTAGCTACTAGATAAATGTGATTGGTGTTTTATCAAGAAGGTGGGATTGTTGTGGTGGAAGGTTCGCAAGCAAGTTTGGTTGTGTCCAGTTTGTCAGACACATCGCTGCTAACCAAAGGACAGATTATACTTCTGCAACCGCACCCATCAAATGTCGCTTGGGTCTGGTCGCGAACCAGTTTTGCTGGTATGCTTCTGCATCGTCGGTGTGGAATTTCTAGGGATGCACAGCAGTTTCCCGCCAAAGCGCAAGGGGGAGCCTATTTGAGAACTTGCAAGAACGTCGGCAGATAGTCACGAGAATTTTGGCGGCGGCGGGAATGTTTATCTTCCAAAACAACAATGGCAAAATGTCTGCAAGATAACATGGTTATGGAGATGGATCTAGAGTTGCTAGACATCGAAGAGGAACACGTTGAAGCGCGTCACACGCCTCAGATGCATCACGATGCGCTGCTCCTGCTGCTCTAGAAGCACTGCAAGACCTTTTGTTGCACCTTGATGCGCATCAACTATTGACTTTGCTTTTTCTGCTTCAATTACGTGCGATGTGAACGTAGTATTAGAAATAAACAATGAAACATTTACACTTTCAGGGCATTAATTGAACATAAAAATTTATTACGTTTCACCTCGTAGATCTGGGCATACACTGTACGAATTTTTGCCCTTTTCGGGTCGATTCTCCAGTCGTGCGAGAATTTTTCCGATCGGGCCGAGTTTCAACCTCATCGTGCATCGTGTAGTATACAGGGGTAACGAGGGGCGATCAGCTTCTCACAACCACCTCCCGATCAGAAATTGTAAGTTCGGGAGAAAATCAAACGTGTGAAATTCAGTCGGCCGTCGCGAGGTGTTCATGGACAAATCCAACAGAGCCGATTTACCAGAACCTCGAGCACTGCGCATGTGCAAACAAGGGAGTTCTTCTTCTTCCAGATTGACGAGTCCAACCAGCACCATCTCTCTGCGCTCAGTCCGACGTTTGGTTTTTGGACGTACAGTGTGGCCAGGTAGATCGCATCAGAGCGTCGGGTCGCACAGTGTGAGAAAGAAACATCGTGAGCTGTGAACTTTTTTAACCCTGCGGATTCGTCGTACACGTTGACTTGTAGCTTAGTGCAGCGATTAAAAATATCGCACAGTCTATGCCCGGCTTTAAGGTCCCACATATGTTCATATTCAGATACAGTTACTTGCAAAAAGTATATTTCCCTTGAGTTTTATATGAAAGACTGACAAAAAGTTTTGAGGCAGAAGAAAACTTGAGAAATGTTTTTTCTATTTTACCACTGAAAAGTTAAAAAGGGTCGACCAGTGAATTTGGATTTCCCTGACAGTGAAAGCAAGTGACTTCTGTAGGTCCATTATCCCTCAGTATCCCCGATTCTAGGATTTTGTACTTTTTGACTTTGCAGGAAGTGGTGATGGAGATTCAGGAGCTGCCTGGTATCACCAGGTTCATCCCTAAGATCCTCCTGGCCGTCACTGTAACTGTGTGCGATGAGGTGTATAAGAAGATTGCCTACTGGCTCAATGACATGGGTAGGAAACCAGGAGGGGGGGGGAGTTAAGTCGGATCGAATTGAGATTCTTCTTGAGAAACCTTTTTGTCCCTAACGGTTTACCTTTGTCCACCCAGAGAACTACAGGCTAAAGAGTGCCTATGAGAACAATCTGATCATCAAGATGGTTTTTGTAAGTTCCCCTGATATTCTTTTTATTTGAGGTTAATTGGAGGCCATTTTATTTTCTATTTCCTCTCATGTTTTTCTTGTTTTTTTACAGTTTGAATTCATCAATTCGTACCTCAGTCTTTTCTACATCGGATTTTACCTCAAGGACATGGAGCGACTAAAGGAGGTAAGAACCTTTATCACAAACACTTTGAAGGAAAGCTTTAAAGTCGTAGAGAAGCGGCTGTTCCAACCATTTCTTCCGAATTCTCCCGAGTGATGGACAGCTTTACACGAGTGACTAAAGTTAATGTGATTGGTGTTTTATCAAAAGGGCGGGATTGTTGTGGTGGAAGGTTCGCAAGCAAGTTTGGTTGTGGCCAGTTTGTCAGACACATCGCTGCGAACCAGTTAGCAACTTAGTGCTAGTAGGTTCCTATGGGAAGTTACATTGGGACCAGGTAGCACTAAATTGGTGACTAAAGGGCAAATTATACTTCTGCAACCGCACACATCAAATGTTGCTTGGGTCTGGTCGCGAACCATTCCTAGAACTATTCCTAGAAACATTCCTAGAACTATTCCTAGAAACATTCCTAGAACAATTCCTAGAACCATTTCTAGAACCATTCATGAAATATTACTAGAATCATTGCAAGAACCTTTCCTAGAACCATTCCTAGAACCATTCCTAGACACATTCCTAGAAACATTCCTAGAACTAACCATAGAACCATTCCTAGAACTTTTCCAAGAACTAATCCTAGAACCATTACTAGAAACATTTATAACACTATTCCGAGAACCATTCATGGAATGATTCATAGAAAGATTGCTAGAAATATTCCAAGAACATTTCCTAGAACCATTCCTAGAAACATTCCCAGAACTATTCCTAGAACCATTCCTAGAACCATTCATGAAACATTCCTAGAACCATTCCTAGAAACATTCCTAGAAACATTCATAGAACTATTAGTAGAAACATTCCTAGAACCATTCCTAGAAATATTCCTAGAATTATTCCTAGAAACATTCCTAGAACCATTCCTAGAAACATTCATAGAACTATTTGTAGAATCATTCCTAGAACCATTCATGGAACTATTCCTAGAAACATTCCTAGAACTATTCCTAGAAATATTTCTAGAACTATTCCTAGAAATATTCCTAGAACTATTCCTAGAAACATTCCTACAACTATTCCTAGAAACATTCCTAGGATGGAGTCACAGCATATGATTCCCTATGACTCAAAACATTCCTAGAAAAATTCCTAGAAATATCCCTAGAAATATTCCTAGAAAGATTCCTAGAATTATTCCTAGAAACATTCCTAGAAATATTCCTAGAAACATTCCTAGAAATACTCCTAGAAATATTCCTAGAAACATTCCTAGAACTATTCCTAGAAATATTATTAGAAACATTCCTAGAACCATTCCTAGATCTATCTCTAGCAAGAACTATTCCTAGAAATATTCCTAGAACCATTCCAAGGACTATTCCTAGAAAAATTCCTAGACATATCCCTAGAAATATTCCTAGAAACATTCCTAGAATTATTCCTAGAAACATTCATGGAACTATTCCTAGAAACATTCCTAGAAAAATTCCTAGAACTGTTCCTAGAAATATTCCAAGAACTATACCTAGAAACATTCCTAGAAATATTCCTAGAAATATTCCTAGAACTATTCCTAGAAACATTCCTAGAAATATTCCTAGAACTATTCCTAGGATGGAGTCACAGCATATGATTAACTATGACTCTAAAGCTGAACACAGACATTTGTTTAATGCAAAGCATTGTGTTTACAAATTGAGAGTAAACGACACAGACGAATGTTGGATATGAATTCAGCTCATTGCAAGGGAATGTCAATCTTCCATACAGGCTCATCCAGGAGAAGAAAATCCAACAAAGTCACTGACTGGATGCAATCATCTGGTTTTCCTTAGATAGAAAACTTTTAATCAATCTGACTGAATGATCTGATGAAACTGTCTCTCTGGTGGATGAAAACAGGTTATAGCGTGTGTTTTTTTTTCTTTCAGATGCTGGCCACTCTGCTGATTTTCCGCCAGTTCCTGCAAAACATCAAAGAAGTCCTTCAGCCATATCTCTATGAACAAAGCAAGCTCGGTGTCTTCACCCCAAAGGTGCTATGGGAGCTCCTTCAGGCCATCATTCTCAAATATGGCCGCCTGGCACTGGGGAAGGCACAGGCCTCCATGACTTCCTACTCCTTTTTGAGTCCCAGAGAAATGTCAAGCAGCCATGCTGCAGGCTGCAGCCAGGAGCAGAGGAGAAGAGGGGATCTGAAAGCTGGATTCAGGTTCTCAGAGGAGGAGTGGGACATGAGTGACAGCGTTATAAAGCAGAGGAAAGTCAGCTTCACCGAGAAGGTGGACTACAAGAACGTGAAGACAGAGACGCGGGCTGTGGAGGACAGTTTCCTGGAGGACAGTCCTACTATGGTGGAGGATGGGATGGATCCCTCCAGCATTTTTGACAGCTGTGATGAAGACAGCGACTGTGAATCCTTGTCTCAGGTCAGCAGCATTTATTATCCAGCTTTTTTTTTCTGTTTCAATATTAATGAAATTAAAGAACAAGTTTCCAAAAAAAATACATTTCAAGAAAATAAGTATAAAGTAAGAAAAAAGTAAACAACAAAGGAAAAAAATGGGGTTTGAGAGGAGTGTAAGTTGTGTTCTGTTTTATTTTTTAATTCATTTTACAATTTTATTTTTACATTTTTTTTTTAACAGTGTCTTGTCTGGTAATTTGGCAATAAGAATAATTGTCTTGTTGCCAAAAAAAGCCCAAAAGATTTTGATTTCTCAAGTGGAGCAGTACGGCTATCGCCATCGTGTTGATTTATGCATCTAAATAGCTTTATTATAATTAATGCTGGGAGTATTATAGATTATATGGACACTACATTTTTTTCTTTTATTTCTTAGATTTTTATTTTTATTTTTCTCAGATTTTATATTCCACATTTAATTTTTTTCAAATTTTAATTTTACATTTTTTTAAATACATATATCATTTTCATTTTTTTTATTATTTATTTTTGTTTTTGTTTTCAAGATTTTATTTTTTTCAAGTAAAATATTTTTCTAATTTCATATGCCACATTTTTTTTTTAGATTTTATTTTCCACATTTATTTATTTTTTTTCCCTTTTTGTTATAAATGCTCTTTAATTTTTCTTTTTTCTACAGACTTCATTTTCATTGTTTTATCTTTAATTCTTGTTTTGGATTTTGGTTTCCAAGTTTAATTTTTTTTTTCCAAGTTAAATATTTTTCTTTTTTTATATGCAACATTTTTTTTAGATTTTATTTCCCACATTTCATTATTTTTTTCCCAATTTTTTTTATAAATGCTCTTTAATTTTTCTTTTTTTTACAGAATTCATTTTCATTGTTTTATTTTTAATTCTTGTTTTGGATTTTGGTTTCCAGATTTTTTTTTCCCAAGTAATTTTTTTTCTAATTTCATATGCCACATTTTTTTTAGATTTTATTTTCCACATTTAGTTTTTTTTTTTATTTCCCTTTTTTTTTATAAATGCTCTTTAATTTTTCTTTTTTCTACAGACCTCATTTTAATTGTTTTATCTTTAATTCTTGTTTTGGATTTTTGTTTCCAGATTTAATTTTTTTTTTCCAAGTTAAATATTTTCCTTTTTTTTATATGACACATTTTTTTTAGATTTTATTTTCCACATGTCATTTTTTTTTTTCCCATTTTTTTTTATAAATGCTCTTTAATTTTCCTTTTTTTTACAGACTTTATTTTCATTATTTTATTATTAATTCTTGTTTTGGATTTTGGTTTCCAGATTAATTTTTTTTTTTTCCCAAAGTAATTATTTTTTTCTAATTTCATATTCCACATTTTTTTTTACATTTTATTTTATTAATTTATGTTTTCAATATTTTTCCATATTTTTTGGTAGACTGAGTTTTTCAAACAGCATTAATTTGAAATCCCATGTTCCGCTGCACTTTATGGTTGTCCGTGCGCAGACCGATAGAAATGAGTCGGCTCTGTGTGGAAGTGAGCAACAATCTAGAAAATAAAATCTATGACGTGTTCCTTTCAAGAGCTCTCAGTCACCAGCAGTGTGTTTAACAGGAGAGCAGGGAAAACGTCAGTTTTTCCTCTTCGAAAGAATCCGACTCTTTCTGTCAGCGAAGAAGGAACGTAGCAGCGGGGAAGGATGACAAGAAATCTTGGATGGATCCACCAGAAGAACCCAAAACTGTCGCCATGACCCAGGCTGAGATTGAGAGCTGCATGCAGACATATGAGGTACCGCCTCCACAGCGTTTCGCAGAAATCCCACGTTTGTCGCAGCGGAACGAAGTTTTAGCGTTGTGTCGTCCGATGTGATCAGGGAACCCTGCAGGACTACCAGGAGATGTTCATCCAGTTCGGCTATGTGGTCCTCTTCTCCTCGGCCTTTCCCCTGGCGGCCATGTGCGCTCTGATCAACAACATTATCGAGATCCGCAGCGACGCCCTGAAGCTCTGCACCGGCCTTCAGAGACCGTTCGGACAGAGGGTAGAGAACATCGGACAGTGGCAGGTTGGCAGCTTCCAAGAAACATCCGTTATGCCTTTCAGGCGTCTCCATCTCAACAGCCTGTTTGACCTTTTCTCTCGCCAACAGACGGCGATGGAGGCCATGGGGTTGATTGCTATCATAGTGAACTGCTACCTGATTGGTCAATGTGGGCAGCTCCAGCGCCTGTTCCCATGGCTGAGCCCTGAAATGACCATCATCTCCATCGTCCTACTGGAGGTATTTATTGCACGCTTTCATCAACAGGAAGGTGCTGTGAGACGTTTAATGGCGTGCACTAGACTTTTTGACCCATCCAAGTTCAGAATGTGTAAAGCGAATGTCTCTGTACTCTGACGTCCTGCGTTGTTTGTCCCTCTGTGGTCTCTGTGGGTTTTCAGCACTTTGCAATCCTCCTAAAGTACGTCATCCATGTCGCCATCCCTGATATCCCTGGCTGGGTAGCAGACGAGATGGCCAAGCTAGAGTACCGACGAAGGGAAGCTTTCAAGGTATAAAGCCATGTCATAGCTTGAAAGACCTTCGGCCAACATGAGGCCTGCTGTTGGCTGCAGATTTGGGTGGTTTGTGTTGGTCTCTTGCTCTCCATCAACCTGAACTGTCTCCTGGTCTGTGGTCATTTTCTGTGCTTCACATATCTGTGTTGCTGTGAAATGTCAGAGGAGAATAAATGTTAATATTAAAGAAAGATAAACTGAATTACAATGAAGAAAAGTTTGTTTTTTAAAGATGATTTCAAAAATAAGAGCTATTCCATCGAGAGAAGGAAAAGTTCGGTCAGAAAGGAATAATCAATTGATCGTTATTTATACCTAAAACTAATACATTTGCGATGATTTAATTAATTTAGTGCTAATCAGTAGAAAAAAAGTCTGGGAGCGGCCATTTTTGTCCAAATATAGTAGCCCCCCTCTCCTGCCATCTTCCGGCAATGACGTCACGGTGCGGTAAGCCTTGCGCCATTCT
>NW_015151567.1:104809-107374 GCF_000732505.1 Cyprinodon variegatus | reverse complement strand
GTACTTTTACTCAAGTAAGGAAAGTGAGTACTTTTGCCATCTCTGCATTTAAAACCCAGGTTAAACCCAGGTTTAAAGCCTTGCAGGGCAGCCTAAAGCCCACTGCCCACATTAAGACAGAAAAAAGAAACAAAACAAACAATCAGTTCAGGTGTTTGAGAAAATATAGGAATCAGGAAATTATCTATAAACCAAACTGAACGATTGTTGTTCTCTACTTAAAAAAACACTTTAGATTTTAATATGGAAGATTTTTCAATTTTTTAAAATATATTTTTTATTTAAAAATCCAATGTATATCATGGATGCATAAAAACCTCATTTTATTTCAGTGTTACATTCTGTTTAAAGTAACAGATTATAATTAAAAATGTCTCCAGACCTTTACTGGTTGATGATTTTCTTTATTTTAACCCGGCTGATTTTTAATTGGTTACTCCTGATATAATAATTATAAAGTAGAAATAAACTGAGGTCCTAAAACAGATGACGGTCAGTTCAGTTTTATTAAATATGTGAATCAGGAAATTTTCTATATACAAAACTGACTGTTGTTCTCTACTTAAAAAACACCAAATTTTCTTTTTTTTTTTATTTAATAAACACTGCATTTTATTTCAGTGTTAAATTCTGTTTAAAGTAACAGATTATCATAAAAACTGTCTTCTTTACTGTTTGATGATTTTCTTTATTCAACCTATTAAATGGTGTTTTTTTTTCTACCACTAAATGTCTCTCCTTCCAGAAACATGAGCTACAGGCACAGCATCACTTCCAGCAGCAGCTCCGGCGGCGGCGGGAGGAAGAGGAGCTGCACCGCCAGGCCGAGCTGCAGGCCGAAGCTCGTCATGACGCCGACTACCACAAGGCGGACATGCAGCACCAGCACCACCACGACAAAACGCAGGGCAGCAAGCCAAAGCGGCCCAGCTCTCTGCTGGGGAACAACAACGTGATGAAGCTCAAACAGATCATTCCTCTTCAAGGGAAGTTCTCCTCCGGCACCTCGCGCTCACCGGCTCAGTCCCCAACGGGAGGCGAAGCCAAGCTCCCGGGATTTCTGAAGTTCTTAAAATCCCCCGAGGTCAAAAAAGAAGCGGCGGCGACGCCTGGCTCAGCGGCGATGTCTTCGGCTCCCCCTGTTGGCCAGGAAAGGTCCCAATCCCCAAACAGAACATTCAGTCCAGGGAAGCTGTTCAGTTTCAGCAAATCGGAGGGTACCGTAGCGTGCGCTAACGGGACACAGCAGATGACGCAGGCTGCTCATCCTCAACCCCACAGGGCGGATTTACACACAGCCACAGAGGAATTACCCTCCGGCGAGATAGATAAGGGAGAATCGAGACCACAGACTGATTTAGAGAACTCAAAAACTTCATAAATGTCACGTAATACATGGAGATAAATGTACAAATGACACCGCAACATTTAGAAGCACTGACACACCCGCCTGCTAAACCACCAGGACCACATGTAAACGTCAGCAGGTGTTCAGCTTTCAGTCTTGATGCAACTTTATAACCCGTGGCGCTGTCTCCATGTATAATTATCTAACTTCCATGTCAATAGCTGCACGGCGAGAGTGCGGCGTTCACTAGCGTCCGTTTAAAGCCGACGAACAAGACGACGTCCCGTCAGTGTCCCTATAGAGGCATTTTGATGGTCGGGTGAAAGAAACACAGCAGCAGTGTCTGGATGCATGATACCAAGTGCATGTAAGGCACTTTTTAGTCTTTTCAGTTGCAGATGCACGTTTAAAAGCCATCGGATTCTCCTGCACTAGGTCAGAAATAGTCACTGTGACCATAAGGGAAAAAAAAATCTATTTTTCCAGTATTTAATTTTCTATGAATTTATTTTACTACATAAATCAGCCGATGTAACTCAAAAATAAATGTCCCTTGAGTTATTATCCATTAGAGAGATGATTAGTGGGATAAGAAGGCGCCAACTGTGAGGAACCATGCTTCACTTCAACACACAAAGGTTGGAGATATGGCTTAAAAATCTGATCTCAGCTGTTTCCTACCAAATCTGTTCTGTTTTTTGTTTTTCACTTATGTTTCATAATAAAAAATGACATGAAATGATCGATTTGAAAAACTAGCCTTTATTGCAATGATCATCTCTGACACATTACCTTCATTTAAAGCAAATATATGAGCTGTAAAATAGTCATTTTTCACAATAAAACCTTAAATATAGCATTCAATGTTTGCAGCTGGTGGTATAAAACAATTATATAGGCTTCAAGTTATAAGAAGACATCTAAACATTAAGCCATGAACTCATGTCACTCAGCTATTGAAGCCAAAGGAGTCAATTGTTAGAAATGTTATTCAGATTTTCCAATTCTGTTCAGTTTATTTCTGTAGCGCCAATTCAAACACACCTCATCTCAAGGCACTTTACAGTTCAACCAGATCATCCAGGCAAATTGATTCAAAGTTTTCTATCTAAGGAGCATGCTTGTAGCGACAGTGGAGAGGAAAAACTCCCTTTCTCCCTAGTGAGCTTCATATTCTAGGGTGAGCAAACGTCCGTATTTCACGTCCTGTCCCGGGC
>NW_015151567.1:97004-101613 GCF_000732505.1 Cyprinodon variegatus | reverse complement strand
AAACAACGAAAGAAAAATGTCTGAGGACTTCAGTGTTGAGGAAGAGCATGAGTTCTTTGCCGAGCTGAATGCGTTTTGGGTGTACTATTCCTTTAAAGAAGAAAATGCAAATAGGATGATTGATTACTAATTTCATTTATGAGTCAAACAATGCAGCCACATTCTTAAAATGAAAAAGCATTTCTGGAAACGCTTTTTCATTTGAAATATGGTAACGATTTGCTTCCATGCACCGTACCGTCCCTCCCTGGATCATACCTGAAACTACAGTGGAATTGACATGGTTAGAAAATAAAAAGGAAGGCAATATTTATCATAAACTGATACAGGAATATGTTAATATTAATTATGGTTATATTCAAATATATACAGATGCATCTAAGAGTGTGAGTAATAGGCTAGGAAATGCATTTTATGTTCCAGATTTCAATATCAAAGTAAATGGGAGAATAAATAATGAATTATCAGTATATACAGGAGAATTATTAGCAATATTATTAGCATTACAATGGATAGAGGAAGTGAGACCAAAAAATTATATGTTCAGATTGGAGTTCAGCTTTAATCAGCATATAAAATCTTTTTCGGAAAGTAGATCAGACATTTTAATTGAAATAATAAAGTTTTATATCAAGTTCAAATGATGGGTATTAGTTTATTTATTTGGGTGCCAGCACATATAGGGATTAATGGAAATAAAATTGCAGATAAGATTGCTAAGGAAACATCACAAAATAAAACCATTTTAAGTAAGACAGAAATTAAAAGTATCATTAAACAAAGGATGAAGGAAAAGTGGCAAAAACAATGGGAAGAAGAAAGGAGAGGAAGATGGTTTTATAACGGAAAGTCTGAGAAATGAGAAAACAGTTATTTCAAGACTTAGATTTGGACATAAAGGATTAAATAATACATAATTCAAAATAGGGAAACATGTCAGGCAAATGTGAATATTGTGGACAAGACGACACAGCAGAACATGTAGCGATTGTTTTGTAAGAAGAAAGAAGGAATTTGATTTGAGACGTAAATAAGGAGAAAGTTTAATTTGATTTGATAGATATTCTGATGAAAAAGTAAAAAAAAAATTATCAATAATTATTTAAATATTTAATAATAACAGTAATAATTAGGAGGATTTAGTATTTGTAAAGTAATATTATAGATATAGGTAAATAAATATAAGTTTCTTTTTGAATAGGGCCATTCTGATCCACACTCCTCACCAGTTGGTGGCGGTAATGCGCACCGAAAAGATGTTTGCCAACCGCCATTAAACGCAACAACAAGACAAGACTCGATCATTTGGATCATCTGACAGAGAGCTAAACATTTTTACCACATTTCTACCAACAAGAGCTGCTGATGAGGTCATCACAGAGGCTGAAAAAAACATCAGGCTGCTGGAAAACTGCTGGCAGCCTCCGATAAAACACCCAGGAAACGGTAGGAAGCTACTAAAAGATGGGTTATTGTTTGGTTCTTTCGGGTTTAGGGGGGCAGCAGCCTCATGTTTGGGCCGCTACAGAGTGACTGGTTTTAGGGCAGCTGCTCTCTGTTGACTCGCTGCTACTCGATGCACTGCGGCGGCCGGCCGGCCAGCCTCCACGACCGTCAAGCCATCACTGGCTTTTTATGGGTCACGCATACACTATGGAATACGGTACCAACGCTGGCTTTTCAAAATAAAACCCACAAGTTTAACCTTCATTAAAAATAATTAGTTAAATTTACACCCCTTTGGTCTAAAAAGTAGCCAATTTCTTATGTTTCTGTGGATATGGATATATGAGAATTATAATGTTTTTTTTTTCTATTATATTACATGGTTAATTTGTGCACTTTATACCAGAATGCAGCTTTATTTTTACCTAAAAACCTTGTTTCCAGTTACTGATTTAACTTCAGGGTGACAGTATGGCACCCCTTGAATCTTCTCAGCAAATATCAAGATCTGGTGTGAAATTAAAAAATTAAAGCTTCTTAAAATTTGAAAAATTATTAACTTTAATCTAATTTGCTGTCAGTTTTTGTAAGAAACCTACTGTTTCCAGTCACTGATTTTGCTTCAGGCTGACAGTAGGGAACTCATAGATGCTTCTAACCAAATATAATCCAGATGTGGAACTTCAAACTTCTCCTGATTTTTACATTAGGTTATATATTGTGAGGTTGTTCAACTTCAAAAGCAATAAAATAAGCTAATATNATATACAGGAGAATTATTAGCAATATTATTAGCATTACAATGGATAGAGGAAGTGAGACCAAAAAATTATATGTTCAGATTGGAGTTCAGCTTTAATCAGCATATAAAATCTTTTTCGGAAAGTAGATCAGACATTTTAATTGAAATAATAAAGTTTTATATCAAGTTCAAATGATGGGTATTAGTTTATTTATTTGGGTGCCAGCACATATAGGGATTAATGGAAATAAAATTGCAGATAAGATTGCTAAGGAAACATCACAAAATAAAACCATTCTAAGTAAGAAGTTAAAAGTATCATTAAACAAAGGATGAAGGGAAGGTGGTTTTATAGGATTCAACGAAAAGTCTGAGAAATGAGGAAACAGTTATTTCAAGACTTAGATTTGGACATAAAGGATGAAATAATACATAATTCAAAATGGGGAAACATGTCAGGCAAATGTGAATATCGTGGACAAGACGACACAGCAGAACATGTAGTGATGTTTTGTAAGAAGAAAGAAGGAATTTGATTTGAGACGTAAATAAGGAGAAAGTTTAATTTGATTTGATAGATATTCTGATGAAAAAGTAAAAAAAAAAATCAATATTTATTTAAATATTTAATAATAACAGTAATAATTAGGAGGATTTAGTATTTGTAAAGTAATATTATAGATATAGGTAAATAAATATAAGTTTCTTTTTGAATAGGGCCATTCTGATCCACACTCCTCACCAGTTGGTGGCGGTAATGCGCACCGAAAAGATGTTTGCCAACCGCCATTAAACGCAACAACAAGACAAGACTCGATCATTTGGATCATCTGACAGAGAGCTAAACATTTTTACCACATTTCTACCAACAAGAGCTGCTGATGAGGTCATCACAGAGGCTGAAAAAAACATCAGGCTGCTGGAAAACTGCTGGCAGCCTCCGATAAAACACCCAGGAAACGGTAGGAAGCTACTAAAAGATGGGTTATTGTTTGGTTCTTTCGGGTTTAGGGGGGCAGCAGCCTCATGTTTGGGCCGCTACAGAGTGACTGGTTTTAGGGCAGCTGCTCTCTGTTGACTCGCTGCTACTCGATGCACTGCGGCGGCCGGCCGGCCAGCCTCCACGACCGTCAAGCCATCACTGGCTTTTTATGGGTCACGCATACACTATGGAATACGGTACCAACGCTGGCTTTTCAAAATAAAACCCACAAGTTTAACCTTCATTAAAAATAATTAGTTAAATTTACACCCCTTTGGTCTAAAAAGTAGCCAATTTCTTATGTTTCTGTGGATATGGATATATGAGAATTATAATGTTTTTTTTTCTATTATATTACATGGTTAATTTGTGCACTTTATACCAGAATGCAGCTTTATTTTACCTAAAAACCTTGTTTCCAGTTACTGATTTCACTTCAGGGTGACAGTACTGCACCCCTTGAAGCTTCTCAGCAAATATCAAGATCTGGTGTGAAATTTAAAAATTAAAGCTTCTTCAAATTTGAAAAATTATTAACTTTAATCTAATTTGCTGGTCGTTTTTGTAGGAAATCTACCGTTTCCAGTTACTAGTGATGGTGAGATGAAGCCTCATGAGGCTTTGAACCGTTTGGCCAAATTGCTTCAATGATCCCCACAGTTCATGAGGCTTCATGTGAACATGTCACCACCTACTGGTGGACAACAGAACTACAGTTAGTAATAAAATTGTGATTTTTTTGCAATTGTTTTTTTTTTCCCCTTTTAAGTTCCCTTTAAATTGTTAATTGTTGGTGTGTATAATAAAATTTTTCTAAGTTTTTTTTAAGTGTAAAATATCTTAGAGCAATCATTTAAGGTGCACAGTTTTCTGCCATTTTAGTGAAATAAACTCAAGCAGACAGTGAAAGTATTTGTGCAAATTGGGCAATGATGAACAAAATGAAAGGTGTTAGTCATTTTTATTCAAACATGATAGTTTTTCCATTTTTTGGGGGTTTTAATCAGGTTGGAAGTTTTGTTCAACCAATATTTTTACTAAACCGACCTAATTTTCCCAATCTATATTTTTACTCGGGCAAAACAATGCAAATTAGTCTCATCAGCCAAAATAATTAAGTTTATTTGCAACTTTCAAAAGAGAGAGACAGATCTGAACCATCAACCTCTAGTGTGAGAGTCTGTCCCTTACAGAGGACGCCACTCCCATAGACACCCTGATATGGGAGAAAACACTTATTAACACTGACGTATTAATACTGGTTTTGTCTGGTGGTTTGCTCAGATTTCGATCATTATATTGTTTATTTAGACCAAATTAGTTTTAAGCAACTACATTGGTTGTTTTTCCAACAAATATATTCTTAGAATAATCCAAATTCTATTCAATTGAAAGCAACTCTCCTACAAACTCCCACATCTTGACTGAACACTGAGGCT